>NC_039483.1:16671148-16947908 GCF_003590095.1 Trichoplusia ni
ATTTAACCCTAGAAAGATAGTCTGCGTAAAATTGACGCATGCATTCTTGAAATATTGCTCTCTCTTTCTAAATAGCGCGAATCCGTCGCTGTGCGTTTAGGACATCTCAGTCGCCGCTTGGAGCTCCCGTGAGGCGTGCTTGTCAATGCGGTAAGTGTCACTGATTTTGAACTATAACGACCGCGTGAGTCAAAATGACGCATGATTATCTTTTACGTGACTTTTAAGATTTAACTCATACGATAATTATATTGTTATTTCATGTTCTACTTACGTGATAACTTATTATATATATATTTTCTTGTTATAGATATCGTGACTAATATATAATAAAATGGGTAGTTCTTTAGACGATGAGCATATCCTCTCTGCTCTTCTGCAAAGCGATGACGAGCTTGTTGGTGAGGATTCTGACAGTGAAATATCAGATCACGTAAGTGAAGATGACGTCCAGAGCGATACAGAAGAAGCGTTTATAGATGAGGTACATGAAGTGCAGCCAACGTCAAGCGGTAGTGAAATATTAGACGAACAAAATGTTATTGAACAACCAGGTTCTTCATTGGCTTCTAACAAAATCTTGACCTTGCCACAGAGGACTATTAGAGGTAAGAATAAACATTGTTGGTCAACTTCAAAGTCCACGAGGCGTAGCCGAGTCTCTGCACTGAACATTGTCAGATCTCAAAGAGGTCCGACGCGTATGTGCCGCAATATATATGACCCACTTTTATGCTTCAAACTATTTTTTACTGATGAGATAATTTCGGAAATTGTAAAATGGACAAATGCTGAGATATCATTGAAACGTCGGGAATCTATGACAGGTGCTACATTTCGTGACACGAATGAAGATGAAATCTATGCTTTCTTTGGTATTCTGGTAATGACAGCAGTGAGAAAAGATAACCACATGTCCACAGATGACCTCTTTGATCGATCTTTGTCAATGGTGTACGTCTCTGTAATGAGTCGTGATCGTTTTGATTTTTTGATACGATGTCTTAGAATGGATGACAAAAGTATACGGCCCACACTTCGAGAAAACGATGTATTTACTCCTGTTAGAAAAATATGGGATCTCTTTATCCATCAGTGCATACAAAATTACACTCCAGGGGCTCATTTGACCATAGATGAACAGTTACTTGGTTTTAGAGGACGGTGTCCGTTTAGGATGTATATCCCAAACAAGCCAAGTAAGTATGGAATAAAAATCCTCATGATGTGTGACAGTGGTACAAAGTATATGATAAATGGAATGCCTTATTTGGGAAGAGGAACACAGACCAACGGAGTACCACTCGGTGAATACTACGTGAAGGAGTTATCAAAGCCTGTGCACGGTAGTTGTCGTAATATTACGTGTGACAATTGGTTCACCTCAATCCCTTTGGCAAAAAACTTACTACAAGAACCGTATAAGTTAACCATTGTGGGAACCGTGCGATCAAACAAACGCGAGATACCGGAAGTACTGAAAAACAGTCGCTCCAGGCCAGTGGGAACATCGATGTTTTGTTTTGACGGACCCCTTACTCTCGTCTCATATAAACCGAAGCCAGCTAAGATGGTATACTTATTATCATCTTGTGATGAGGATGCTTCTATCAACGAAAGTACCGGTAAACCGCAAATGGTTATGTATTATAATCAAACTAAAGGCGGAGTGGACACGCTAGACCAAATGTGTTCTGTGATGACCTGCAGTAGGAAGACGAATAGGTGGCCTATGGCATTATTGTACGGAATGATAAACATTGCCTGCATAAATTCTTTTATTATATACAGCCATAATGTCAGTAGCAAGGGAGAAAAGGTTCAAAGTCGCAAAAAATTTATGAGAAACCTTTACATGAGCCTGACGTCATCGTTTATGCGTAAGCGTTTAGAAGCTCCTACTTTGAAGAGATATTTGCGCGATAATATCTCTAATATTTTGCCAAATGAAGTGCCTGGTACATCAGATGACAGTACTGAAGAGCCAGTAACGAAAAAACGTACTTACTGTACTTACTGCCCCTCTAAAATAAGGCGAAAGGCAAATGCATCGTGCAAAAAATGCAAAAAAGTTATTTGTCGAGAGCATAATATTGATATGTGCCAAAGTTGTTTCTGACTGACTAATAAGTATAATTTGTTTCTATTATGTATAAGTTAAGCTAATTACTTATTTTATAATACAACATGACTGTTTTTAAAGTACAAAATAAGTTTATTTTTGTAAAAGAGAGAAATGTTTAAAAGTTTTGTTACTTTATAGAAGAAATTTTGAGTTTTTGTTTTTTTTAATAAATAAATAAACATAAATAAATAGTTTGTTGAATTTATTATTAGTATGTAAGTGTAAATATAATAAAACTTAATATCTATTCAAATTAATAAATAAAACCTCGATATACAGACCGATAAAACACATGCGTCAATTTTACGCATGATTATCTTTAACGTACGTCACAATATGATTATCTTTTCTAGGGTTAAATAAATGTTTAGAGTTTCGGTCACCTCTGGCCAGTAGGGCTTATGACATACCATTTTACAAATATGTAATGTCAAAAACCAGCCACAACCAAAACTATCTCCCTGCTTTTACCCTGTAAAATTTTCATAGTTTCAAACAATTTGCAACATTTTTATTTAGAGCAAACATGGCGGTTCCACCTGTGTCCACGTTTAATCACGCAAATGCAGGCCAAATATGAAAAAGCAAGGAGTTTTTACCGAAAATATAAATACCGCAGTCTAAAGTTTGAAAGTTAGACACTAGTGCTTCTCTTCCACTAAGGATGCCTGAAGCGATTCAATTGGTTCTACAAAGACACCGCATGTGTGTTTTACGGTACTGCTGTCCGTTTGTATGTCACCAGACCAGGTCTTGTGATAACAAGACTGTTTTTTTTTGTACTTTGCTGCTTGTTGCTTGCTGTAATAACAACAAATAAATAGTCCAATTTAGAACATTTATATTTGGTCAGGGCAATCTAGGTGACTAAAGATTTGAGAAATTTGATCTTATTTATACTAAGTTATAGTTAGTGTAAATCGGACTCGCAACACTTACAGTTTCTTACAAATAAAGATGACTATTTTTTTTGTAAAATCTAAGAATAAATGGAATCGCTTAATTGTGGTTAACTTTATAAGTTCCTAAAACACATTCCTATCTGTATGTAGTTAGTGGGAGTGCATCCTTATGCAGTGAATTTTTCTCCCGTATGTGAGAAAAATATTTACCATTATGAGTAATGTTAAAAGAAGGATACACATTGCGCCTTTTGCTATGAATATCAATATTTATTTAAGGAGATATTTGTGTTCGTTTCTTATATGTAATTTTCACTGAAGCTGAATGTAACAGTTTCTATTTTATTGTTGAGAAGATTTCTTAAGAATCACTTTTGTCGAATTTCCAATTACACGTGTATACGTAAGTTGTTGATTAGTTAGCATCAAATAAATAAAATATTACAAAGATTTAGCACTAGGCCCAATTGAAGTCAGCAAACAAACTGCACTTCTTTGATATTGTTGAAACATCAGGGACTTAAAAAAAAAATGAGGAAAATGCGAGAAACATACAATAAAAACAAACTTGGGCGATACTTCTATTCGAGGGTGTAAGTGTTTATTATTAGAACACGTACCAATTAAACGCAACAACCACAAACAAGATGTTATTCGACCAAAGTTCATTCATCTCACAAGTAAAGTCGAGGGTAAACATTAAGTTACGTATAAAATCATAAACGTACGACAGTACTAAAGGGCGAGGACAGATTTAAAGCGTCAATTAGTACCCCACAGCTACTAAGAGGGACTAAATTTGTACGTGTGGGGGAGTAAAAATAGTTTCATGTGTTTTGAGGAATTAAGTGGGGGAATTTGCTGGATGCGACCAAATTAAATAACATACTGTTGAACACCAATTATGTAGATCTTAGATAAAGCCTTCTTTTTCTTTTCCTTGATTGTATAAAAACTTTATCACCATTTTGGATGAGATTAGTGACCGAAATAATGTGCGTCATGTTAGTTATGGTATTCAAAATCCATGTGTAAGTTCAAAGTGAAATAAAATTAATTTTGGAAAAAAATAAAAACCGACTTCAAGACTACACATTATATACAATTGAACTAAAAAGTATAAAATAATATTTAATTACAAGCCAAAGAACACTAAAGGAAAATCAACGAAATTATTGATACTTATGCATACTATTTACATTTTAAAATCAGTTATTTTTGAGGTCGGTGCCAAATGCGGGCAGACGCGTGAGGGCAGAAGACGCTGATGGTTGTGTTTTATGTTTGTATGTATTAGTTTATGTTTCTTTTTTGTGTTATTAATAGATAAATTATTTTATTGTCTTCTTTTCCAATTATCGGTTGTTTTTTCAATTATTTATGTAATTTCTTTTTGTGTCATTAATATATTGTTTTTGTTTTGGGCTGGCACCGACTCCCAAAAATAACTGATTTTAAAATGTAAATAGTATGCATAAGTATCAATAATTTCGTTGATTGTCCTTTAGTGTTCTTTGGCTTGTAATTAAAATATTATTTTATACTTTTTAGTTCAATTGTATATATTGTTAGTGTAGTCTTGAAGTCGGTTTTTATTTTTTTCCAAAATTAATTTTATTTTTCACTTTTTAGTGGAAAGTTAGTGATTTTTAGTATGGGTAGGCCTACTAAACGCGCTGCCCAAATGAGAAACTGCCCAGAATTCCCAGTGATATTTGTTCGAAAGCCTCCACCCAGTCTGTTACCATTTGAGAGTGATGTTAATTATGGAGGCCATTTTGAATAACCGAATATCTCATCAGAAAAACATCTAATTATGTTTATTTTAGTTTCAGTATTGCGTTTTTTGTAAAAACTTTGTAAGTGACCTTGAACATTTTTTTTTTCGAAATAGTTTTATAACCTTTGTAGTGAGTACAGGCGTGATAATATGTTGTGTGATGGCGTAAACAATGCTTAGATATGCTATAGCAACAATTGCGGTTAATCTGCTGTTATTTATTGAAGAGTTCCCCCGATTTCTACAAGATCCCATCATCAGATATTGAAATGGTGATAATGGGACCACACGGGAAGCACAAGCTTTCAAATAAAAAAAGAATCATGAAAATCGGTTCACCCAATCGCAAGTTACGAGGTAACAAACATAAAAAAAAAAAAAAAAATACAGTCGAATTGAGAACCTCCTCCTTTTTTTGAAGTCGGTTAAAAATACATGATTTTCATTAACCCCTTTGATACTTTTCTGAAAAACTCCAGTCTCAATTTGAGTAATATTATTTCAATTTTTGCATACATTACAAAAAGCTCTATCCGATCACTGACCCTCTACTACTACAAAATAATCCAAGAAAACTCCTTGAACAAACAGCACAATAATATATTCGTTGTAAAACTAAGCCACATCCATCATCTATATCTCCGTGAAACATTTAACACCGTGCAGCTGTCGAGACATTTCCACTCCGTTTTAAAATTTTCTGTTTAACCGTCAGAAAAATACGAGCAAACACTAGAGTCGTAAAGTTGAGTATCCTGTTCTCGTTTACGATTAAAGTATTTTGCGATGTTTAGTAAAATACTAAATTTGTTGTTTCAGTACGCGTAACGTGCCTTTCAATTATGGCGCAACATAGAGTCCCGCTCACACTATTCATACTTTGTTTGTGAATTTCAAGTTGATTTTGTTAAAGGAGTATACATTTGGAATTTGGTTAAACAGGTTTTCATGTTTCTGGCTCTTTATACTCATATTTGTATCAATATGCGGTAGCCAACGACTCTATTCTCTAGCAGCATGTTACTAACTATGTATAAAACAAAATCATTTTTCTAAAAACCAGTCCAGTGTTAGTCAGACTTGCGATACAAAAGGGCTCTGTACAATTCTATGACCGTACACTTTGTTTGCTACAGCGGCAATAGAAATGCATTGTTTGACAAAATTTCAACTTTTAGGAATTTTATTCCATGAGATCATATCGTCGTGGCAGGTTGAGGATTGACTTTCGTGAATTGCAGTAAAATTATAACGACCTAATTCCCTAAACTTCTTACGTCACCATATCTCATTCTAACTTAATTCGAAGAGAAAACAAAATACACTACCAACACAACTAATCTTCACTTAAACAAAAACAAAAATAATCTGACACAGGACAGGCACTGAAACATTTTGGTGCTCAACAAACACCAAGTTTTGTAGGTCACACAAACTTGGTTGCTTCAGATAACGTAGATTAATGAAGACAGGATATGAAGTCGCGCGTTGAAAACTAAATTACGTTGAAATTGTTACGTAATTTATTATACGTAGTTATGTTTTGTTTTATCCAGTTTCTACACATTGTTGGATCTGCTGTGAATAGGATATTGAAATAGACCGAAACCAATCTATTTTTATCAATTCACTTCACTTGCAATAACTGACTCGCTTCCATGAACGTATTGCCGTTTGTCTGAAATCAATAACCCCGTTTTTTGTGGTCTTCCGCACCTGAGTTATTTCTATAACAAATTCAAACAATATTTGAATGAGCCTTATGTGCTGAATAAAAGCAAGCAAGCTGATTATTCAGCTTGATTCGTGCAAAGGACATATTATTTACTTGATATGAATTTCTCCTGCGTACTTATTGGAATCTCCCGACTAGTTATATATATCGCATCTAACCTTAGCTCCTAATCATGAATTGACGTGCCGGTGAGCGAGTCGAACTGTCGCTTACTCGTTCTTTAACAATTAGGAGTCCATTTCCCGGTTGTTATTATAATAACATATTATTGTAACACATTTCACCAATTGTATCAAAGATGTCATGTAACACCTACAAAAGATTATCAATTTACTCGAGGACCAGAATCTTTTTGATCATGTTCAAGTTACTTACTCAATAACAGTCAATATTGTTCGTAGCGTACAGCCTTGCTGTATTTTATCACAGCGGCTTGTTTGTACAGTTTAGGTTACACGCTATGTTGCTATACTAACTCCAGAATTTATTGCCTATAGTGATATTATCTGGCGCAATCCCTTTATAAATCTCCGCTGCTTATATTGCCAAATATAACCAATGAACCGGTTCTGTTGTTACTGAAAATCATAATTTGAATAGTTTTATTTTGATGTCAGAGTCTAATGAGGGTTTAAAGCAATTAAACAATTTATTACTATGCCCATTGTCCAGTAAGATTGCCAACCCTTTAGTAAAGACAAACAAATAGAAGCATTAAACCTTATTGATGCTCCAAATAAGTTTCAGGACTCAACCGAAGGTCAAACCCAAGTCTCATAATTTGCTTTGGTCTCCAAAATGATGATGTAGCTTATTGGCACTATATTTTAAAGTTGTGACAGTTTTAAAACCCAATACGATTTCTCTATTACTTTGGAGCGGTGCTAAAATTTCTCATGCTGGTGACATTAATTCTAATAAAAGTTACAGAGTTAGAGAACTGTAATTGCGAAATGTGAAGGATGGGCTTACGAGTTGTCGCTGTAAGTAGTTTCAGAAGCGTTAACACTATTAAATTGAATTCAGGCTGCGACACAAGTGTCAGGGATCCGTGCTGCGTCCTTTATGTAACAATGGAAGTATTAAAAATACTCTCGAAGAGATTTCCATTTACATACAGCACTGTGAATAGTTCTGCAAAGAAGATAATGAAAAGTATGTTTTAGAAAATGTTAATATTGGAGAAAATGTTTTGAGAGCTAAGAATAATATTCCATAGTTACCAGCTGACAGCTGTGACAGCTTCGCTTTCCATGTACTTTTTATCACAAAAGTCGATGTTGATTTTTGGAATGAGTGACTAAACATCTTTGAGGATTAATGACCTATTTCGCAAGCTCCTCAAAACTTCTTCGAACAACAAACGAAGATGCTCGAATAATCACAAGGAATAACATTCCTAAGTATTATTTATCACACACAAACCTGACCTTAGAAACAAAAACAATATAATCTGCTGTAAGACAGCACGCCAATGCTGAAGTATCCTCGTCGTTGGCAACTTTTGTGGGTCATAGAGTTACATGTTTGATGACTTGGATTATCAAAACATGGATAAGACTAAAAGCTCAATATTTAATGGCGCATAGATTTGTGAATTTTTCTGATTGATATCGACATTATTTAAGTGGTTTGTCTTAATTAAATAATGGAATAGTAGTTTCGCAAACAAATGATAAGGAATTTTAAATAGCTGTGTCTTTTATTCCTGTGCGAATCCTGCCATCTTGCACAGATTCACGAATACATGGCTATCAATCGTAACAATCATATCCAACATTTCACTAATCTAAGTTAGAATCACTCTAGTATTCAAATTCTGGCATGACCACAACCGATTATAATGATTAAATCCGGAATTAGTCGGGCCCTACATCTTCTGGACCTCTATAACGCGTGATTGGGGTACTTTGGGCCCCAACTTTGGATAATGTGTCGGGTGTGAAGTAATTTGTATGGCAATGAGATTAACATTGAGAAGGATTAGGCAATTTTAATTTCCATTCCGAGATTTATGGCTTTAAGCTGGTCTGTGATGAAAGGGTTCGAGGATAACATCTCTGTCTTGATTTATAGTCAAATGAAAGTGCGTAATATTTTAGGGATTAATAGAAACCGCCTTATCTCGAAGGTTACCAAGTAGACGATGATTGCGCAATCATGAAGATGAACTCGTTACTGCCATTTGTTACGAATATTCATATTGGAGTTCGTGTTATCGAGAAATGCTGGAGTTAAATAAAATCGATTGGTTCCAGGAATTTGGAACTGATTCGATAACAGGCGAGATCTGTCGCCAGTCAGTTCGTACATGTTTACGCTTGCAAACTATTGCACTCGCCACTGTTCACTAGGAGTGATCGACAAACGGTCAGCATCGAGCTACGGAATTTCGATTTGCAATTTGAAATAGCAACCTATATTTTGAATTCGTTTCGTTGTAATTATTTAAACTAATAAATATTATCTTTATCGAAGCCGCTCCAACATAGTTGGGAAAAGGCTAGGTCGATGATGATGATTATCTTTGTCGTTTTGAATACTACTGAAACGCCATAATAACCTGTATACTCTACTGGATTGTGGAATTAGTTACCAATAACTTTGCGCACATTCCACAATTATTGCGGCTTATTTACATCTTCTACAACTATAATTACTAGTACAATAGTAAGATTGGCTAGATAATGTTGTCAACTTCAACTCTGCAAGGGGTAACAGAAAATGATGAGCTTAAAGATATTTAACTATGTTAATTGTACGTACATAGTTAAAAATGTATATTGTATATATTTCTGAATGGTGGTGAGTTTGCGGTGTACATTTTGCCAGATAAAAAAACAAACCAAAATTTCTAGTGTAAATAAAAAATACTCTAAGAACGAATTAAACTGTAGTTTTTCTACAAATTCTGGTCTACATACTAACATACTTTTATATTTCTAAGACGAACAGTATAAGCGTTTAATGCCTAATTCCCTTGAGACGTAGGTAGGGAGCGTAGTGAGCTGAAATAGGCTTATTATTATAAGCCGGCCGAAGCTTTCTAGGGAATAGGGATTCGAGGATTATAATTTAGGGCAACGGTATTTTGCTTAAGTCTCTGGTAGTGTAAAATCAATAAACATAGGATGCTTAGCTTTGCATATTATGTTATTTATATTTAATGTGGCGTTGGTTTGATTTAAGGTTATATAAACTTTATGCTAATGGTGTGTTTAGTTACTTTTTGTAGCGTGGGTATAATATATACCTACTTATATTCAATCGTTAGATAAAATAAACTGAAGTCTGTTTTACATAAAATACGAAACTTGGAAATTAGTTGAAATAATATTTTTAACTAGCTGTTGCCCGCGACTTCGTCCCCGTGGGTAGAAGATATAAGTTATGATTTATGCCTGCCCAGTTTTTTTCACATTTTCTATTGTATCTTCGCTTTTATTAGTCGCAGCGTGATGGTTTATAGCCTAAAGCCTTCCTCGATGAATGGTCTATTCAACACAAATTTTTTTTTTCAATTTGGACCAGTAGTTCCTGAGATTAGCGCGTTCAAACAAGCAAACAAACTCTTCAGCTTTATATATTAGTATAGATTCATTTTACATACATCTATAATAATTAAAATTGATGATAACTAGTTGAAATCAAATTAAATTATTATTACTTAAAATAGGATATATAATGAGCACGTTTCCATGTCTTTTTGAAAATCTAAGACTACAATGAGAAAGAATGTCAAAAAAACTCATCGCAAATAAAATTATAAGACATTCATTAATTCACAAAAACTTCATTAACTTGCAACTGATTACAGACCCCATCGACACAAACAATAAAGGAAGTATAAAAACTTAAATCGTTATGAAAACTATTTGAGTTACGTCATCCAGTCGAATCGTGCTTCAAGCAAAGCGCTTGTTCAGCGCACAACGTATATAGTCTCAATAAAACTTTATACAGCGAACTTCATAGAAACAACAATTAGAAAGCCAACAAACAACCGACATTTACTTTGAAAGTAAGAACATTTAATATATCAAGTGTTTAAAACATCTTGATTAAACCCCGAATTGTAGTGAATTACAAGATACGTGTGAATCTTTGGAGTTTAGAGATGGGATGGGAATACGTGTCGAGGAATTTCGACGTATTAATATTGCTGAAGCCTACGGTTATACCGATGCTACGGTCCGTAGCATAATACAGTTAGTATGTATTAAAGGACCTGCCCGTAGACCAAGATGCTTTCCGATTTGTTTTTAGCATTTCTAATAATTATACATATGTCTTTCAAGGATCGGACAATGTTTTTATACACACAGTATATTGTGAAACGTTATTAAAACTTTGTTTTGCTTCACATCCTCGGTTTAGGAATGTCGGTTTTTTCTAAACGTAAAAAAAAACAAGTTATTATGTTTCTCAAAGTTCTCATCGAGCACTGTGTTTGATTGACCACAAGTCATCCAATTATGATCTTAATTAATTGAATTGACAATAAATTGCTTATAATGGTCAATCTTCCAGAATCCAAGGCTTTGTATAAACGATATCTAATAAATAAAACATATTTCATATGTATATTATAATGCCTCAATTTTGCTTTTAAATTGCATCTTGTATCCCAGGTATTCCTTAAAACCATAAGTTTTTGTTCGATCAAACGTCACTTCTCATCTTTCGTCCTACACCTCGGCCTCTCCCGATCCAATTACTGCCCCCCACTATCTCTCGCCCACAAACACCCACACGTCATTCTAAACAAACTAGTTAAAGTGGAGCATTTATTTAATTAGTAAATTGCGTTCGAAGTTGGGATCAAAGCAGTTTGGTGTTTTATTTGTGATGCCACTAAGATAATGCAGATAAGACGTGCTTTGTTTATTACTGTTGGTTTCTATGAGAGAGGAATTTAGTTTATTGCTAGAATCGTTTTTGAATATTTAAGTGCTTTGAACGAACTCCCATAGAGGTATTTACTTCTCGCATCCAGGTCCCATAGGAGCTGGATGCGAGAAGCCGAAAATCGATCTCAGTGGCGTGCACTTGGAGAGGCCTATGTCCAGCAGTGGACTTCGATAGGCTGATGATGAACGAACTCCACTGGCTAAATGTAGAGTTACAAAAACATCTAATAAATGGGACGACGACAAAAAAGATCGTTTAATTTACAAAATGTTACTAAACTTAGGTACAATCGAAATAAAAAGTAACGAGAAAAAGCAGACAAAGATTAATTTTCAAATCTGACAACTACATTTCACCAAAGTAAGTTTGACTTATCGAAATAAATTCGATTTTATCACTTCGAATCTATACACAACCGAGCAAATAAGTGATCGCAGTTTGATGTGAAGGGAATATAGAAGGCTGTCCATCGCCTTTACGACGCCCAGGGGAGTACATAACTCGGTTATTTTGCAGCTGAGCCTACAGCCGCGGCCCGCGACGACTTGACCTCTACAAACTTTGTTTTTTACAAAGATAATTGAGTTAAGCGAAATTACATTTGTTTTTGATAATCCTTAAAGCGATTTAAGTTCAAAAGTCGTTAAGTAATGTTTTGGATTTGTGGAAACTACTACTGATTGTGTTGTGAATCTGAAAACAAAAAAATACACTTGCAATAATAGTTGGTTGGTTTCAATTAATTTCATTTTTTGTACATTTAACTTTAAAAAAAAAAAAAAAAGATAACTTATAAGAATGTTATTAATCGTTATGATAAAAGGAGAAATTGTTAAAGCTTTTATCGAAAAATAGGCTCAAGTAATTTTAAATTGAAGTCCCAAAATAACTAGCCTTCTACTTCTTCTGCGATTGTAAATTACGATACAATAACATTGTAATCTCGAAATGTATAATTCAAAGACAAAACAAATTGGCATTACATTATTCAAACAATAAATAACTTTACTTATAAGGAATGAGAAGTAATACAATTTGTGAATCCTTAGCATATCAAAGAATACAATAATTAAGCAAATTCTCCAGAACATTTTAAGTGATGCGTACCAAGATTTGTTTCCGAAATATCTTAGCGTATCATTTACATACATTTTTGTGTCGACCCAAAGTTATCCTCATGCTTGGTTTATATAGATGAAAAATCCGTATTTGGGCTAAGGATAATGTATGTACGTATGTAAGTGTTTTATAGAAATGCGTGGAATTTATGGACCGTATACGATAGGGGCATTATTTAGGCAGCCAGTATTTCTCTCGGTGATATTTTTGGGAGAATACGTATCGGTGCGACCAGAAATGGCGTTGCGACTATCGTTTCTCTGTTACAGTTTTCCAGGTAACTTTTGGCTTGTAGGAAACGTTGGACCGTGAACGTTAAAACGTTTGTTGTCAGGTTTAACCAGCCATACGTTTTTCTAAACGGTTCAGGTGATTTTGTTTTTTTTTTTTTGAATTCGAAAGCAGGTTGTTAAATTTATTATGATCATGGGTCTTGAATTTTTGCAAAGCAGCTTTGAGTCTTCAATTTATAGGTAGCACTGAAAACAAAAATTATCAAAATATCACTTTATCTCGTTGATAATTCTCTATTAAAAAATAATATTTTACAGTTTTGTGTTATCTCGATACCTTACTTGTACAATAAGGATTGGTGGCTGATAGTCTGGCAATGTGCATTATTAATTCATAAATATCAATCGTAACATCATCATATCCCTCGAAAATATTATGAGTATCGGAAAAAATCTTGTCAATACCTATAAAGATAGCCAGAAGTGGACTGGTCACGTGAGTGTCAAGAATTTATAAATATTAACGATGCCGTTCCATCGCGCCCCTCGGGAATGGCAAACGCCGGCCAAGATTCTTATAATGTAGGTCAAAGTATGTCTCGAGAAGAGAGAAGTAATATTGTTTACTTGCCAATATGTAAATAGTCTTGCCTTCCTCTAAAAAATATGAATTTATTTCTATGAGTATCACATGCTGGTTTTACATGGCACTCATTAAGTTACTAAAACAGTTGAGGCACTGATGAAATATAACCGTATGTGAATAGCCAACTGAAATATAAAAGAAAAATACTGTTCTTCTAAAATACATACCTACAGATTATTTTACGTTACTAAGACAGAAAGTTAAAATTTAAATACAATATATATTGAGGGTCGATCTCTTAATAACAAAGATGTCTCAAGAATACAATTTCTGAGGACAAATTCAAAAAGTTCTTACGTTGAGTTTTCGTAATATTTGTTTGATTCTTGTCTATCTCTTTAGCTATAGTACCAACATATCCCGTTATCTTCACAAACTTTGATGTAGGTATAAGACAGCTCACTCCAGTGATTCCATCTAAAGATTCTGGGCTCAGTACATTATTGTCTTTGTTTGCTTTAACATAAATCTATGTGGCGTTAGTAATCTCTTTTTCTCGTACCCTTGGGTTTCTGCGAGATTTTTTCTTATTTATATTCGAAGATGATCTTGGATTTTGAAAGATGTAAGCTACTTGTGTTTATGTTATGATTGGTAGTATTTACTATAGTAGTATGATAGTTGTATGTAATCATGTTAGTTATGGCTGATATTTTTGTTTATTCATGGTTGAACTCCCTGATTGTGATAAATGCTGCTGGAAACACTAGCCTCAACCATTATACCAGTTTAATAGAGATAGCTGTCAATATTCTATCCATAATTTGTATTTCACCTTTATCCACTTTAAAAATAAACTTCCTAAGAAAAGCTTAAAATAGAAGCCATTATTCATGAAAATGTAAACGAATGCCCCATTACATAATCAGGTTTGTAAAAACATATTATCATAAAGTTTAATAAATACATCTAAGGAAGAACACCGCGAGTGCCACGACCCAAGTTGACAGAAAAACTTGATAATAGAATTTTGGAATTTCAAAACAAAGAACAAAAAAAAAACAGAGAAAAACTTTTAAAATTGTACCGACAGAGTCTTCCGCTTTTGTGTTGACGAAAAATTTTCGCTGGGTCGTAGAAGTTTGGCGAACATATTGAAACTGGCGAAGATTCCATGCATACCTTTTATAGAATTATTTTGAATGCCGACAACTAACTTTTACATTTGTACTTTTGCAGATGTTTTAAGCATGGACCTTTATTTAATTTTGGAATGAGCAAATGAAGTGGCTATTATTGTTACGCTTTGAGTAAGTTCTTATATTAAATTTTTGTTGTTACTAAAGTTGTTTTTTTTTAATTTGTTCCTTACAGTAATGGTTTCTTAGGTTTACGCGAATGTTAGACATTGAAATGAAACTACTTCTACGGATTTTTTCGCGGTTTAATTTTAGATTTTAGTTCCCGACGTTTCGAAACCTTTGCAGGTATCATGGTCACGGGCAGACTGAGATGGCGTTCGTCGTGACAGAAGATGTTGCTCGTTCTACCTTCATATTTTAATTAATTATTTGTGGTCCGACCTACGCACTCACTGTGTCTTGATGTCTTCATTTCAACTAACAGTAATTTAAAAACAAACTTTATTGTGTTTTGAGTAATATGGTTGAAAAAATAATTATAATAGGTAACGTCCTTACCAAGTCTTGAACCAAAAGCTTTGTGTTTACCGTTAAACGAATTTGCAGTAATCGAATAAATCACACTTGGCAGTATTGGCGAAATCCAAACTAAAGAGAAATTTCCACGATAACTCACCCCGTTTTAGTATTCCGTGCAGTTTTTGGCACAACACTAGCCATGCCTTAATTGCCAAGCTAATCAATAACACTGTTCAAGTGTTCATTCTAATCGGATTATCATTTTGTATCTTTTTACTACAAAGCTTGTTGTTCAGCTGCTAAGCTTATTACCAGAATCTCATTTTTCACGAAGGATATTTATCATAGCCATTTTTTTAACTAGATATCTTAACTTTTTCCAATGACCTGATTAAGACAAAAACAGACTTACCAATAATTTAGTCGAAATTCTACAATCCTTGTCCACGTAAGTCCTGTAAGAATGCACTAAAGTCATCAAGCCATAGAACCCATATTACATGCTCGACGATACCCTCGTCAAACCAAATAATATAAAACTAATCAACCTGTAACTCTTAATACTTACCATACTTCGGAAAGCATTGAACCTTGCGCAATAAATTCCCAGCCATTTGTCGATATACTCTTGGTAAAACCAGTACCATCCCCACGAGAAGATTAATCGACCGTGAGAAAAATGAAAGAACGATGTTACCTTACGAACGTGTCGCCATTTATTATGCGAGTGTTCCATTATTATGTGGTACACAGGGGCTGGTAGGATGACCAGCAAATGCATTTCAAGATCAAGGAAATATTACTGAGGCTGTGAGAATGAAAATATGGAAAAGGTGTTTTTGTTTTTTTTTGGAAAGGGAATTTACAAGGGAATCGTTTATAGACTTTGGGAAGGCCTTTACTCATCCGCGGCAAATCCGTGGGATAGATAAAATAGACAATATTTCAGTGACTCTAAGATTATTCTGAAAAACGAATGACTAAATTTTAATAGACTGAAAAGTAAACGATAACAATTGAGAAAATAATTGAAACGAACATAATATTTATTTATTTAGTTCACCAACTTGACACTATCTTTACAGGTTATTATCACCTAATGCGACATATAAATCTAAATGTGGTATATCATGAACCTACCTAAGGTAGGAGAAAAACTTTCTCATATAACACCAAATCCGAATTCATTAGAAACAGCAAACGATTCCGAACACTTCATTAGCCACAGCTAATAGCGTATAAAGCGCATCTAGAGTTAACGAACGGCTATACACTGGCCGCTTTGCAGCGCTGCAGCGATTTAATATAGACGTTCATCGAAGTAACTTTGATATTAGTTCGCACTTACAGTCGCTAATAAATGACGACGGAAACTATCAAGTATCGTAAGTACAATAACTTTCATGAATATCCTTAGACTTCGAGTTTGATAGTATTTGTCAGCTGAAAATTTCATGGTGAGAGCTTAGAACGTTATTTTTAAAACGAGTGTGTATCTTTGGGTTGCTTTGATTACTTGAATGTCTATAGAACTCCGATAGTTGAGGAATTCAAGAATAACTCTGTGTGTGTGTGATTAGGAGTAATACAAAAAAATGGTACATTATAATTGTGTTTTTTTTTATCCAGTAGAAGTATATTAAAAATGGGCATAATATTGAAGATAAATCCATTATTAACTATTAAATAATTTTAATCCGTACAGCTATATCATAAATTTTATTTTAGCATACATAAAACGGTTCGTATTTTATGTCTGCTAAAACAATAGCCTAATAAAGATTTTTCATTAAATATTAAAGGCTTTAGATATTCTCAAGCCGTGTGTCCCACATATAAAATGCTCGTCCCTAGCCCGAGAACAAAAGGTCGATGTAAATTCACACTAATATTCTTTGTGTTTATCTTTGTTACCACTACCTAACTGTTATTGCAAGTATAATTTATATTGAAGCCGATGTCTTTGTTTGAAAAGGGCTCTGAATAGCCCTTACATAATGGATGGACTTTTTTTCGGTGATTTGTCATTTTCTTTTTCTGTGTCAACGACTCTGAAAGGTTTTCGAGATGTAAATGTTGATTCGTAAATTAATATTCTCTTTGTTGTATTTGTAAATTTATATTTTTATTACTATAGAAAACAACGGTTTCAAAAATTTCGAAGTTTGGAAAAGATTATCTGAGATTAAATGTTACTCATATTTGCTTATATTATTTTCTGCCTTGTAAATTATTGAAAACAGAACAGTTTGCTTTTAACTTGATTATTCAGAGTCACAATAATATGTATAATAAAATCTACATCACTAACAAGAGCACAAAAATTGGCGTCAAAATAAATAGCTACGAAAACAAAAATAACCGGATAAACGGAACTTATTTGGAGGCCTAGCGAAAGCCCTCGGGCAAAACTAACCCTTTTTTAATTTCTCACCAGTGTAAATACTTTCTCATAGCCCCATCTAATTTCTAAGACCTAAAACAATATACTAGGATCATTTGGAGAAAATTGTCTCGGTTACATTGTGCAAATATACATACAGAGTTTGTTCAACAAAGTTTGCGCAGGACAGAATTAATTTCTTCATTTCGTTATTTCGCGGCGTAATTTGAAACTTAATATTGTGACTTTACTAATTACTTGTTTGAATATGTCTCGGAGTTTGTTCAGTGATCCCTAAATTGTTTGTTTTGCTTTATTTATACGAAGTAATTTGGGTTTTATTAACTAATATCGTTTATTAGCTATAGAAGTTCTGCTAACTAAATTATCATGTGGTGGATATAATATATGTTGATTTTTTTATTGGCTCTCCCTCAAAAGATAAGTTTAATAGAAACCTAAATCAAAGTAAAAAATATATACTATTTGTACATGCCTCTTACTCATCCTATTTTCCGTCACATTTTATAGACTAACAACTTGCCTTCCTACTCTTAAAGTATCATGATCACTTTTTCTGTATCATTTATTTGTACTTAAATATCAAAGAGACTTTTAGGTAATTTAAAAACTTTTTTTTAAAGCATATCATTATGGTTGCCTTTTCCATTATATTTTTATACATGGGCCTCTATTTTAACTTTGTGCTAACACAATATTGGTGACAAAAATATAATGCAGTAAAACTAAAACACAAAAACAATAAAGATACAATGACTAAGATACAGTATTGAAAATTCAAGTCAACAAGCAGACCTCTAAACTAATAGTCTCAGAATGAAGTGTTCAGAAAAACAGGGAGAATACTAATACAAGGTCAAGTAGACCGAGTGCCTCTGTCTCAACTTTGATATATTGTGCCCAATATTATGTACGGCTAGAAACATTACAAACGCTCTCCAGGGACGAGAAACACGAAGGTCTAAGTTAAAAGAAGTACTGGGAAAGTAAAAGTATGGGACTTATTTTGCCATCACGGTTTTAGCCTGTATGGGATTAGGTGGCTCTGTTATTTCTTACGATTGATTACGATTTAATGACATTCAATACTATTTTTAATATTCCATTGAGGAGTCCTATTGTTTCAATTAAATTTGAAATAAGGCTTATGTTACCAAAAACATCTCATTTGGATAATATTGTGTTTATGAAAAAAAAAATCTCTAAATTTAATAAAATATTTTTAGAAATCTCTAAGTGATGAACAAACATTTATCAATAGCAATAAAAAAACCATTCAGAGTCAAAAAACTTAAATGAAACAAAACGGTATTTACAGCAATAATCTTTCCTGTTTAAAATAAGTACAAAATAATTGTATCAACTGTTTGTTCTTTATGAATTTCATTATAAATTCAACATTGCGGGGAAGAGAGTACTTATTCAAGGTTGATATATTACCTACAATATAATGCACGGCTACGAAACATTACATACGCACTCCACGACTGTTATAGACTGAGGGTTCAAGTTATAAGACACATGATGAGTAATTGAAACGCTATGAAGTAAATGCCAAAGAAATTCAATACTACTACAAAATATACTACTATAAAAGGTAGAAATAGAGTTCAGCGGCAGGCAACTAAAAACAAGAAAGAATTCTGTAAGAAAATTGAACGGCAAAAAAAGACCAATATTTTTAATATAACCGCGGAACCAACTGTTTTTTGTTTCAATTATTTGAAGCAAAACTTTCATGATTGTCATTTTCACAGGCTTACCTAAAGAAAATTTACATATTTTAAACTCTTCGCTGTAGGAATTTTCTTATATAGTCGGTATGTGCGGTCTCCCTACACGTCGGAATTCGGGTCGAGCAAGCATCCTTTGCATAAAATTTCACCTCACCTTGGACACTGCACTAATACTGCCTTTGTTTACTGAAGCTAATTCTCCATGTACTGTTAACAATTAGCAACATGTGTGGATTTCATATTTAAGTTTTCACTTACATGGGGACCTGAATTAATAATAAAACTTTGCTGTGATCATGATTATTATTTTATTCTGCCTGTATTGTTTCATGTCGAATAAAATTTCTTCCATTCCGTTCATTAGTTCAAGTCTTTAACCCCTTCTGTTATGCGTTCTTATACCATACTCCAACGCGAACGATATGCTTAATCTTCAAAACGTGTTTCGTTCCTTTGATGTAAGTGTATTAAACAATACAAATTAAGCCAAAGCCACTTATCACTTTGAATAATCCATTAACAGACGAAAAATAAATCGGTATCTGTTTTGTAAGTATTTTATCCCTTGCACCAAACTGATATTACGAGTAATACGCAATACTTCACTGCGGTGATAAATGGAGACACGTTACGTTGATAACATTGGTGATATGTTTCGCATTTCCCTTGTCATTTTACCTGTCACGCGTTGCTGCGATTTTACGGTTATAAGACATCGTTTACATGTTAATTTATAAATTTATTGTGTAGTAATGATAAATGGATGTAAATTTATTTTTGAATGGAATTTTGCGTACAAATTACTTAATGCATTTATGGGGTGCCGCAGAGAGTTAAATAGAAACATATAATGAAGCACCAATATCTGTCCGTTTATCCATCAGCAGGCTGTTTCTCATGAACCGTGATAGGTATGTTATAAATTGGTCACCCAACCAATTTGCTTATTTATAGCCTATTTATATGATTATTACATGTCATGTTCTTCTGTGTCGCCAATCCGATTTGCACTTGACCGATTTAAAATTACATCTTTTCATATCTTAACATTTTATCTTATATTAAGCTAGAAGTTTTTAGAACTCTGCGGAAGGACTGTTTTAAATGGGTCTTCTGTTTGTTATTGCTACTAAGTGGAGTAAGTAGCTTTCTTAACACTAAGTGAGAATGGAAAGAAAACTTAAGATTATAATTGTAAACGTTAGTTTCAGCTTCAGAAAACGAAACAACTAAATTTGAAACAGACCTGCTCCCTAAGCATAATTTTGTCAATTCAACAATAAGTTTTATTTTTTACTGTTGACCAATCAATTATTTTCATGAATGATGATTTAAGTTGCTTTTGAAATTTTGTTTCGTGAAACTTGATAACAGTGATTTGTGCTGTTCATTTCTGTTTTGCAATCTTTTTCTTTCAGCAAAATAGCCAACGCCTGACATGGCATCCTATCCTGCCAAAACCATTAATTTTGAATTAATTTCTCGACTTTTAGAGTCCACCTACCCACTAACCTCTGGACAGTAGAAAGTCGGGCACTTCTTACTTTTGCAAGCGGGATAGTTTTCGACGAGAATAATATTTCAGATAATTTTCCAGCGGTATTATTATCTGCAAAGAGTTTAAATAATGCAGTTTCCTTTAACACCCTTGCTACTTGAATAGAATTCGCAGATTCTATTCCAGTATTTTCTGTTCTTCATAATCCTCAGCATCGTCGGAATTTTCTTTAATGGTGTTCTGAATGCTTCCAACTTCCGCCTAAGCAATTGTTACACTATGCAAAACTTAAGTGCTTATTTTCATTCCAAACCCATTCAAAGCCTGTAAAACCATTTATTCTTTTGTTAAAGCCTCCATTTAATATTACACCTCAAAAACCAAACAATTTGCACTAAATAAAACCTTTGTGAAAGTGTAAAACGCTGATATCACGAGAGAGTTAATTCCGTCTATTGTCTAAAGGAAAATTGCATTGCACTATTTCTATGAAAAAGTTCAAATTAACAGAGAGACTTTCGACAATGGAAATAGGATTTAAAATTGTAGGGGATACGTGTTATTTTCGAAGTGGAAGCTAACTTGTTTTTTGTATGCATTTAGTATTTATTTTGTTGATGTCGGACACACCTGGTTTTGGGCAAGATGTTTTAAATGGAAGTGCGGTTTTGTGTTTGAGTTAAAGCCTTGTTTATCCAGCGTTTGTAGTACTAACTTTGTTAACAGTAAAGTTTTTATTAGTTGTAGTGGTTCTGCTTTAGTGCAACAATAAAATTGTTGGGTGAATATGATTGCGTTAGTTAGCTTATTATTTAATGAATGCAAGTTGCTTTTGAATAGCTGCACCGGCCGTTGTTTGTGTATAAGAGAAACTATTTTGTAGGAATAAGTTCCGAGTTAATTTGATTTAGAATCTCAATTGGATGAAAGAAATGTCTATAATTTCTTACAATTTGAACATTGGTCAAAAGTATTAATCGAAGACAAACATACAGAATTTAAATCAGTAAGTGCACCAAGTCTTACATGCTAAAAAACTGGTTTCTATTAAAGTTTGTTTAAATAACTTCTTTATCTTCATCTCACAACTGTCTACAAAAACACAGACGTCGTGACAACTTCTACAAAGAATCCAAACATGGTGATAATACATTTATACAAGATCGATCCTTCACGAAAACATTCCCTAACATTCTTACGCATGAATCATAACCGTAGCAAATACAAGCATACTTTGATGTAACTTCGTCTGTCGTCGTTTTCATGTCACTCCTTTGACATCTCTTAACTTTGTTGCCATACCAACATAATTCGACACAGTATTCATTCAAAAATATTCTCTATTCCTTTACGTTAAGATTTATAGTACGCGCATATAAAAGATATTTATGATGTAAGCAAGTATCTACCGTTTGTCTGTCAGTTTCCTTTCTTGGTTTTATTGCGATTTCGTTTTAATGAGGATGGATGCAGGAATTTAGTTTTGTTTATATGAAAAGCTCTTTGAATTTGTGGTCGTTTTGATGTGTTGATAATTACTAAAATATCTTAGAGAATAAATCTGCAAAGACTTTGAATATTCCTTTGCAAATTAATGTTAAAAAGAAGCTTTGATCTTTGCGTAATTACATGGGACTTGACGAAAGTCAATTTGATCGATAAAGAAACCGTTTTTTATTTGAACGGATACTCGATTATAATTATCTTCAAATACGTTACGTTGAAAATATTTTTATTTATTTACATTATTCTAGAAATTTTCATATTTAACAATATTGAATGGCATATTAGACTCAAAGTCAATAAATCTTTTTACTTACCTTAATGACCGGCGTTAATAAGTTCAGATAGTTGATAAACCATACCGAATAGCGTGTTGGACAAAATTGGGCTTTGAGATCGAATTCTGAACTTTGAAATTGGTAACACCAATATGGGTTGTATCGATGTCGAGTCAGAACTGCTCACAGGTAATACTGATAAACTTGCCAGAGCTTGTACAATGAGTTGTCAACCAGGACCATTGCCGCTGTGGAAGCGAGATGCCACTACGCATAATGTAGCTATCTTGCTTCTACAATGGCAAGAGTCTAAAATGCTCATAGTGTCTATGTAGACAGGTGTTTATATACTATAAAGGCCTAGATAAAACCAGAGCATTAATACATCGGCAAATCGGTTTACGATCACATAAAGGTAATTCTTCTTCAATTAGATTAAAGACTAAGGAAGAAACGGTTAATAAATATAAAGCTAATACGAATTAACATAGCCACATTAAATACGATCTAGAAAATTATAACAAAGATCTATCTGTTTACTTACAAGTTCATGTTGTTTAATCATTAACACAAAGGTCCTCAAAAATCTTTTATCAAATTCAATTTGAATACAAAAATACGACAAGAGCCGAGCTCAAATTAAAGGAGACAAAAATACAAATCTTCACCTTTCTCCATTAAATTATGGAAACTAACTCAAAATTCCATTTACATATTTCGAAAACAAATTTAAATTAGACAAGAAGAAAACTTTTAATCAGGAGAAGCTGTTGCTAAAATGACAGGCGAGTTGTAACGAATAACTGAGTAATAAAACAAAACAAATTACCTCGGCTCCTACCCCAATTTCCAATTCTAATCTGCCCGAACATAATTATGGAGACACAGAAACTTTTCACTTAGCACGCAATGAAAGCTGGAAATTAAACTTGGGAACTACAAGAATATTTATGCCAGTCATTGTTATTTTCTTTAAATTTACTGTAAAATTATAATATCTATTTTACTTAGAATTATTTAATTTTCATCTGCTATGAAACAAGTATAACAATTTAATTGCGATAGACGAAAAGTAAGTATTTTCTTATCTATGTACATCATTTTGAAATTCAAAGTGTATAAAAATATCGTTCAGGATACGTTTCGATTATTACGCTTGAATGATGAGACTGAACAGAAATAATCTAAAAAAAGATCCATTGAAGTCTTATCACTAAAATCTTGAGACAGAATTTCGTTCACACATCGTTGACATCATCTATCAATTTCCAGACTTCGTGTAAATCTATTTTTATCGATAAAACATCTTGTCCTTCTCGATTACCGTCTCATTTTTTTCGTACATCCACTTGGATCAATAACCTCTTTGATATGAGTGGGCGTATCAAAAAACTGACGAGACACGTTCGTTCTGAAGGCTCGAGGGCTCTTGGACACTGACGTCAAACTTGCGGATCTTTTAAGAGCCAACTCGTTTGGCTTCAAAGTGAATGCGTCAGCGTTTGCGGTCCAGCGCTTGAGGCCTCTCGATTCGCGTCATCCAAGTCAAAACGCGCTGTTGTCACGTCGCGGCCACGAGTGCCTTTCATGTTCTGATTTTTGTCACGAATTTTCTGAACAAGGTGTTCCAGTTTTACTATTAGCTATACATTTGTATACTGAGCTTTTGTTTGGTTATTTTAATAACAGAAACGCTACATTCAAATAATACAATATGAAATGCAAAGGCTATATGAGCTTTTAGTAGCATACATTTTATATGTCTGTTGAATACATAATTTGAGACCTAAATTGGTGACTGGCAATGTAATAAATGTATTTGTCATAACCTAATATAAAACAAGCGTAGGTGTCAAGAACTACCTGTCACTATGTTACTTATGAGAGAGATCTACATGAGTTCTGACGTCTTCATCAGTTCTCATCACAGAAACAAATTCAAAGGCTCTTTTTTTCTTTATGAAAAATCTCACAGATAACTTTTGATTAATGTATAACGTCGTAATTGATGGTCTATTACAATTTGTTTTGTTTCCCAAAGCATCGAGCGATTTACAGAAATGATTTTCCTTTATTATAAACCGTTGCTATTTATTTTAAAATTAATTTTCAAGGAATACCGTTGAATAATACAGTTTAATCTATTGTTACAGGTACAGTACAAAAGGGAAAATAATTTTCTTCTATTTGAAGACTTGCTTCGAAATTGTGAGTAAATTAATGATGAGACTTTTCGTTACGAATCGTTTTAATTTTGTAAAGAGCAGATTATTTTGATGACCGGATTAAATTAGGGCCATGTTTAGCATATTTTATGTGCGTTGTTTTATTTCCGTTTATCATATATTACGTGACTGCTTTACTATTAAGAAAACAAATGTATTTTATTGTTAGTCAGAAATTTAAACAATGTATTGAGTTCTCTTTGTGTTTCATGTAACAAAACACAACATGAACGTTTAATCCTTTGACATTCGAAACAAAGTATCGTTTCCTAGATATTGCTGATATCAGTGTTGTAATAAAATAACAAAAATGTTATATTGCATACCTACTCCGTTTTTCACCGTACCAAATTATCTCTACAGTAGCATTTCATCTCCTCCACTGCATTTGCCCAAAAGGCTTGTACCCAATTTTTTAAAGAAAGTAGCTGTCGTTGTGGAAGCAAGACGACACTATATTGCAAGTAGCAGCGTCTTGCTTACAACACGAAAGTAGTCACTGAAATTAGTAGTTTACATAGCCTATGTGTTGAACTTACTAGAAAATAATACAGTTACGTTCGAGGCTTTAAAGCGAACGAAATTCGATTATTGTCTTTTATAAAATTGGATTTGGCTTAATTTTAGGTTTTATTGGTTCTTTCCTAATGTGATTTTGTAATTTTCCGAATTTCTTAACTAAAAATGTGAATATTACTTATGTTCTTTTGTTATAGTGTCTCAATTAATATTTTGCCTTTTTATGAACGATATGAAGGTTTTTTTTATGTTTGATATACATTTCTTTATCTATTTGTTATTTTATATTTTTATTCAGTCATATTAATTTCTACATTTCCAATACATGTTGAAATTTTAATGAAACGCTTTGAATCGTTCACAAAACAGTACATGGAAGCAAACAAACATTTTTAATCCTTTTCTTAAATACATTTCACAAAATCCTTTTCAATTATCGTTGTACAAACTGCAACTACTTAAAGTTTTCTATCTAATAAGTTATACGCATGCAGCCTCACTTGCAGACTGCTAGTTAATTTATAAACAAGTTAAGTTATCGACTCGCTCCACTGTGAACAGGCCTTGTTGCCTCAAGTTGTCTGACGTCAGCTAACAAACTGCGGGAAGTGTTCAGTGCTTCAAAATTCTATGTCAGGACGTCTCAAACGCTCTCGACGCTGACAAGATGTCTATTTTATATATTTGTAGCCCCAATTAAAGTATGTTTTGAGTTAAAAAGAGGGTTTTGATGTAGGATTAAAGGTTTATTAACTTCATATTATTCGTGTTTTGTGGAGTGTATTACAGGATTTTTTTGATAAATAGAAAAATAATAATAAATACTTACCACGGCGTAGTCCGGACAAACAGTGATCAGCTCAAAATGAGTGCATATCTGATAGAAAGAAATATCAAGTTAAAAATCAGATATCCGATTTTCTGCAGAGAAAATGTCGTAGTAAAAAGTCTAAAACTGTTTTCAACTCATCACTTTCAAGTCAACATAGTTTGATTAATTTTCTTTATTTTTATTCTACGAGACTATTGGCTAAATTCTTCGAATATATTTATATTTTTTCCTTCTATCGTGTTTCTTTCATTACCCTTTACCTACTTTCTTCTTACCTTCCAGTATGTGTATAAATTTTCAAGGTAGCGTGTTCCAGTGCTATAAACATTAGTGAAAGCTCTGTATTTTTACGCTTACTAAACAGTACCGTTGTTTTATCTCCCTTACGCTCGACTTTACTTAACGATTACGCATCATGTGCTTGGATTAACAATAAACAAGTTCTCGCTTTTGTGTTTCAAGATTTTTTGGAAGTTTCTAATGTTTGTAAGTTGTTTAATGATTCTTTTTTGTTTTGATGAGGTTCTCTTTTAAATGAGTAATTATTGGCTATCCATAATACGATTTTTTGGACTGAAATCTGGGCAAATGCACCAACATCCATTAAATATTATAGTGGAGGTTGAAAAGATACTCCACATTTGTTAGTTTTTTTATTGGATCTAGACACAATTTAGGACATAGCTGAAACAGGTAGAAATTTTGATGAGTAGGCGGCACATACACAAAGAACACTTTGCAACGATAAGATAATTCAATAGAACCACAAGTAACCTTTAACACCAATAGTAAGTACACGTATTCTAATTCGATCGTATCATGCCTACGTCATACTTACTTCACACATACCCAACGCTCATCCATTTCAAGTTCTTCTAAACTAGCCTTTTCCCAGAACAATCCAATCTGATCGGAAAATATTTGCTTTCTCATATAGAATATTCATGAGAATTTTATTCATGTTCATATTATTATAAATTCTATCCGCTAATCCCTATAGGTTTAATTTAAAGGAGCTTACTCATTAATCATTTTTAATCTCAGATTACGTGTTTAAATGGGTAATTAATAACTTGATATAATTTTACTTCAATAATATTGGTCTCACCTGCAGCTGTAATGCTGAATAATCACTTGATTTTTTTTCGACATTTTCGAAATACTGCCTAAAACGTGTGCAATACTATAGAGAAAAGATACAGTAAGTAGGTAATGACATTTAAAAGCCCTCAAGCTTAGTTATCCAAGCAAATTCTTAGACCAAAGTCCTATATGAATGTTGAAATTTTCATCATATTTAGCCGCAACAACAAGGTTTATCGCTGTTTCATCGTGTCCTTGCCTTTCAAAGGCAAAATTATGCCATTAATCTAAAAAACCCACATCAAAATCCATACAAATCTCCACATACCAATCCCAGGTGTTAGATTTGACAGGATACACGCCATTGTTACAACAACACACGTTTCCGTAGAATGTTTGTATTGTAGAAATTCGCGAGGTTTTTAATGTTACAGAAATTACGGTCGCCAATGTTCCTGAATGCAAAATTTTAGCCATTGTCTAGTGAAACAAGGGTAAACATGATACATAGATTGTTACCAAACAATGTCCAATAAAAAGTTTTTGGCAAAACCCGTTCGGAAATTTTTTGTACATTCTTTGGGCATCCATAAATTGCAATCAATTTGTTCTTCAACCGGTATAAAATATTCAAAATGAAAAACTTCGTCTATGCTTATAAAAATTGCTGGCTGCAGTTTTTGTACTGGCGATGAATAGGACTTCAGAAATGTAGTAAGGTTTTTATGCGTTTTAATGAAACATGTACAAAAAGAAGTATCAAAAAGGTTTTTTTTGTATTGTCTCTAGTTTAATATCATATAACTACAAATCTACAAACAGCAATAACACGAAACAGTCACCAGGACGTAAAACAAACTAACAGCTCTAATCTCTATCCCGTCTTGAAATTCAAAACAAATAATTAAAGTTATAACCCTACCAAATATAAATATCACTCAAAACAATAGGATTATACTACCTGCATATCTTTTCATTCTAACCGGGTAGCACCCTCGCGTCGCATTAGCCCATTTAGCCAAACAAATTAGCACCGTATACGTCCAGCGCAGTCGTGATAAATTTTGTCTCTCTATCTATTATGGGAATACCCTTCTGTCTGTGTTACTGACATTCATTTACATCCTTTTTGGAACTCGCAACGGTGGATGAGATGATTCTTATATTACCTAGAGCTGAAATTCCAGCCGAAACCTGGTAGCTTAATAATACCCTGTCGTAAAAACCAGTGTTCGGTCCCCTGTTAAGTGTTTACTCGGAAGGACCATCGCTCATCGGAGTAGCGACAAGCAGTCGAGGGTACCGCGTGTAGCCTTTGGCTGCATTCCAAGGCTAGGTGGCGTAGCAATTTCTCCAAGTTAATGTCTCCGAACGAAACTAGACTCTTTAAGTTTCCAACATGAGCATCAACATTTATTTACACAACTCAAGCACTTAACTGTTACCTGCATTTAAGTGATATATTATTTCCACTTCTCTTAACATTTCAACTGGACAGTTTATGCAGTCGATTTTAATTTAAAATTTAAATTTGCTCACCATAACAAAACTAACGGCGAGCGTTTAATCCTTAGTAATATCTATAACAACATTGTTAATTAAATCCTCAACACATTATTATTTTCGAGTATAAACTGTTTAAAGCCTTTCTCTTGTAAAGACTGCGTTGTTTATTGTAATATTAATTCGCAAAGCTCCAACGCAACATGCAAGTTTGCAACAAAGAAGAGATTAGGAACGCGAAACATAATGAATGCACTTAGCGTTAACGTTATCCAGCCTTGTTTCTAAGTCTCTTTGTACACAGTCAAGTTTTCCAAAGGTGTCGTTATAAATTTCTAACTAAAGCATAATATTAATTATTTTTATAACGTATCCTTTGTAGTTATTCATTAATATAATGATAGATTCCTTATGAACTTCGATACCTATTAAAACCAGTTTCTGTTGAGGTTTCATTACAATCTTGTTTTATAAAATAATATTCTTCATTAGACACATTAATTAGAAATGTAATAATGGTTAAAGTCAGTGTATTATAAGAAGTCACTTTTTATCATTTATTATTCAGCCCTATGACCTTTTTCTCTTGTTACGCGTACAACAAATTGCCATCTAAGACTCCAGACAACAGGCAATAAATTCTAATATAGAAGACGTAATTTTAGTTTTAATCAGTGTCATATATAAATTTAGTTTAATAACACCTAGAAATGCCAAATATTTGTCTCCAAATATTATTAATAAGGAGCTAGATAGCGTGAAAGAAATAAATCATGATACTCATAAATTAAAAGAATTTAAGCGCTACGCGTTATTTAAATGTATCAAATAAGTTAGAATAGATGTAACTCTTGTGAAGACACATTTAGATAATAAGGATAACAGATCAACAGCACCAACAGGACATTTTCCTTCTAACTCCCCAACTGGACGCATAAATAATATATTTCATTAAGATAAGTGTCGTTCACTGTTTTACTTTCACTCCTAAAACAACATTGGCGATATTAATGCCCGGTCATAAAAATCCAAGTCACTTTGAGAGCCATAAAAATAAATAACATTCCTAACTCAATAATTGATTGATTGCTTTCGGCATTTTGGTCAGAGGTCAGTTCGAAACCGCTTTACGAGAAAGGAAAAACGACAGCAGTTTTAGTCAAATAAAATATTGAGAGAAAAATCGTTTTTGTAGATGGATATTATGATCATGATAAATTTGGGGATAAAGTATGAGTAAACGCAAATATTTATCTTGAGTTAGTTGTTTCACCCCTTTGAGATGATATAAACTGTATAAATACGTTGTCTTATGTAACATTCTGTTTCAAGATGTTTCACTAATATCGTACTCAGACAGTATATGCTCACCGCGTAGCATCTTACAAAAATAAAATAACATTTATACGAAAAGAGATTAAGGCGGCGTAGTGTATAAAATATTAGATAAAAAAGCAATATCGTGCTTTCTTGAAACTTATCCAATAATATAAACATACTTTATTTTCTCTTCTTTATTAAAAATTAAGTACTTTGAAGCTCCTTGATCTAAGTTATGAAATTAATCTTTGATTTAATATTTACCTATTACACCGGCTAAATGGATTTGGATATAATTTTTATTAAAATTTGGTTTGATGTGGGGCTTTTATTTAGATTTCGGATATTTTTTACTCTTGGTATTGGTAACTAAAGGCGTTTTATTTTGTTAAAAGTTAAAAACTGCATACTTACTGTGTTATGGTTTCAGCTAGGCAATAAATCTATTTATAGAATTAATGAATAGTTTTATTGATTTTCAAAGCCCACAGAGTAGAGTTATATATAACGAGGCTATTAAATTGAAAACATCTCATAAAGTAGGTTATCTGAAAGGCGGGTATTAAAATCATAATATTTAACTAAACCAACAACTAAATTACTAACAAGCTCGAAGTTTGACTATTCAGTGATTTTGGCCTCAAAATATTTGGTCCTGAACTAATTACATCAAGTTAAACCATTTATCTTGATTCTTTCGCTTTGTTTTTGATTTGCCAAGTTACCCAGACCTGGTTAAAGTTTTAGGCTCATTAACATTAACAGACTGGGCGAGGTATTATGCCGCAAACTCTAAGAGGGTAGAGAGATTCTCATATTATTTTATTGGCACTGTGCCAGGGAGTCAGTTGCAGCAGTGTCCTGGGAAATTTTGATAACATAGATGTCACTCTTATTGTTGTTTCGTAAAATATCTGGTCTCTATATAATTGCTATCGCATCATGCTCAGTTAACCTAATACTGATGAATTCACATCAGATTGACTTTACCTCCAATACATGAGACAAGTTTCGAAAATTTTGGTTTCTGGTATTGTGATTTCAATCATGTCAATACATGTTAAAGCTTTACTTAAAAAAAACGCGTTTTGAACATACTACCTATAAATAATTTTACCAATGAAATCCATAATTAAACAAAACCACCATTCAAAACTAATACAAAATAGGTTCGTTAGTGTGAGTAAATATTATTTTCATTTGATTGCACGATGAACAGGGTAATTAACTGAACCATTTATTATTTGTTCCTTCTAAATAAATACTAGGATGTTTAGGAACTCTTCGTTTTCAAACATCCGAATTGAATACAACAACAATGTACAGGATGATAATAAACTATGTATTACTTGGTAGTTTCAACTTTTATACAAATTGTTATTATACATAGGTATTCAATGCAACGTTTTTTTTTTCTAGAAATTAGAGAATTCATCTTGTAGACGCGAAAAGTTAATAATTTATTGAGGAATAAGATTAATTCGTACAAAATGAAATCATGGTCTTTGTATGCAATGATTTGAGACTCATGTTTAAAATTGTACGAACACCATCCAGCCAAAAAATCTGCAATTTCCCGCATTGCTATCATTTTAATAACACAAATACTGCCAGTCAAAAGCCTATCTGTATTGCAGCAATCTAAAATGTCCCACTTTATACTGAACGGCGGAGTGAATAAAATCGCAATATGGTCCACGTGCGGTGCATCGCAACATGGCAAATTGAAAAACTAGCGGACCAAGCGCGGCACCCTGCGGGACCCACTTACTTTGACCACCGTGAAATTAAGCGAAACCCAAAAATGCTCAATATCGATAGTGTCATGGCGAATATTGGGTTTTGATATGCGATTTGGTCGGGATTGTTAACGATTTGTGTCACGGTAGCCAGTGAACTGGGCAGATTTTTGTGACGTCGTCTCAATTGAATGGTTATGAAAGAGCCGTGTAAATAAATTATTCAACAATGTTTTGTTTTGGGCTCGTGACCTACTTAAAACAAAAACGAGTTATGTAAGTTCAAGTTATATCATGAACCCGAATAATTACGAACACTGGGAAATGATTTTCGTCGAATTTTCCTATAATAATCTATTTCAGTGGTTTGAAATCAAAACATTGTAACCGTGTTTGATTGGTATAAAATTTAAAAGATGACTTGAAAAAAATCTACACTTAAATCGGAAAGTATGAAAATTCACTGCGTGTGTAATACAGCTCATCATTTTGCAGGCACATATGAACTGGTAATTTCATAAAGAAGCATATCCTTTTGATATGTTTGTCAATCTTGTTTGAAAACTCGACGCGACGCTCAAAGGTGCATAATTCAGGTGTTCCACACGCGCGAACGTTGAAACTAAACTGGGAGGAAGCTCATAGAACTCTCAACTTTATACTTACTGAACAAAGTTACAAATTTGAATGATCTTTCACATAAAATACTGCCGAGAATCGTTTGCAGACTGTTTGGAATCTTGATGCGAAGTGCCACGGTCTATTTTAGAGGAGCAAAATTTTTAGTGATCGTTTTTGGTTTCAAACGTTTGGAATGAATAGACGCCATACAGTGCGGGCCTAAATTGGGTTTTTTAGTTATTTTCAGATATTTTCAGGCTTTTTAAATTCGAATAAGAAGTGTGAAGGTTCTGTAACTTTTGTTCTGTTTACTAGATAGACCATATTTTATTTAGTTTGAAAAGGGGACTCATACAATTTTGTAAAGCTGCAAATGATTGATAATAGTCATATAAAAAAAAAAACTTCTACCACGTATAGAAAACGTAACAGGCACATAAAATGTTTAAAATGCATTCTTTGATAACTAATAATATAAATTCCTAATGTAATACCGACAATGAAGTTTTCGAAAATTTCAAATTAAAATTATTAACAGAGCTATAACGAAACTACATTAACTTAAGATTTTTTTTTTGATGCAAATATATTATTATGCGATATGATCATAATTTCTTAAGAAAAAGTAAATGAACAGCTTTGAGATTATTCTTTTTTTTCCTTTTCTAGAATTATATTTCACATTAATGGTTCCAACAGTTTCCTTAAATTCATCAGAATCAAAAGTTACAGCGGGTTTAACAGTAAAATAACCTTTACAAGAGCAGTTTTGCAGTCTACGATAATTTCGAAAGTAAATCAAGCGCATCTAATACAGCGATTGTTCCGATTTTCCACGGTGTGCCATTAGCTAGATATTTATCACCAGCGGTTGCATTTCCGTCGTCTACTCCATCCACATCAAAGGACCAGTTCATCTTCAGTTGTTACGCTTTAATATAGTGTTGCTAAAGGGAACGTTAAGGTTTCTGCAAGCCCTCGACTCACTGTTATGAGAAGCCGTCAAATATTAAGCGACGGTTAAAGTTACTTGTTACTTGTGTTTGAGGTTTGTTTTTGGATTTCTGCTGGTAGCTTTCCCCATATTTTCTCTACTATGTTCTCTTCCTTTGTTTGTAAATATAACTGTATCCAAACCTTTCTCAAAAAAGCGGTCAAATGAAAATGCGTTTTCGCGACAATTTTGTGTGTCCTCTCCCTCTCTCTTTTCTAGCAACAAATACATAATCTGTGAATATTTCAATTGTCTGGCTATCATGGTTCATGGAATAGAGCCTGGTGACAGTGGACTCCTGACGGTAATAGGGTTCTGTTTTTACTTTCCTCGGGTACAAAACCCTAAAATTGATGTTTGTAAGTGAACTCTCTATCCTCTCCTTGACTTAGAGTTTCGTCGACTGAGGTGTTTCATGATGTATTTTCATTTTATTCATATCTTCAGATTATTTTTCTAATCAAGTAACTGATTCGTTTATGATTTCGCAGTTTTAACTATTCTGAATTCCCTATCATATTTATCGATAACTTTTTAATCGTCATCAAGTTCAAAAACGTTAAATAAAACTTGAAAAATAACAACAGAATTTAAAAGACAGCGTTAAATAATTCCTGTTTAAACTAAAAATATAACGCGTTCTTAGCGCCAGCATTCTCTTGAGACGTTGCAACATTTCTGCGACAAATCGCAAGTTTACAACCGACCTAAAGTTAGCTCGCGTCGCGTTACCGCCACATAGCGGCCACCTTTGCAAACGGTCTTCGCGGTAATTAGTTTTGTACAATTTTAGACTTTAATGCCTCGCTTGTCATCTGTTAGCCTGATAATGGCTTCCTACGTTAATTTATATGTGGCGAGATATAAATTATGATTATTTAACTCCGTACTCGGGGGCGTTACGTAAGTTTTGTAAATGGGACCTTTATTTTCTATGTAAGTTTTAAATTAATGTGTTGGAGAAAGATACTTTCTGGCTCCATTTAATTTAATTTAATTTTGTGTTTGTGCTGCGTTCGTATTCGGGCATTTACTATACTTAAGTATAAAATAAACCAAAGAGTTTTTAATTTACAGATTGCATATTTTAATGGGCAAATCAATATGGGTCAAAACACAACTTAGAATCGTCGACCTAGCCTTTTCCCAACTATGTTGGGGTCAGCTTCCAGTCTAACCGGATGCAGCTAACTACCAATGTTTTATATGGTGGGACCTATTTGACATCCTCAACCCGATGCCGCCGTAGACTGGTTCTCAGACACTAATAGCTTAGCGGAAATAGAAAAAATAATAAAACTACACATGCAAGCAAAGTCGCGGCTGATAGACAGACTAACTATTTTATTCGCGTGATATTTATGTTTGTGGTTCATTAACGGCGGCAACGTACCGCAGATGTATGCTTAATTTGTCACGTTAAAGCAAACATTGCAGCTAATGAAACAAATGGGTTAACATAATATTAGATATCGTAACTAGCTGTCTAAATTAATATTAATAAAACACAGATTAGATATTTCAATTAGCAAATTTCATCAATAGGGCAATAAATATACACGCCAGTATGTTGATATCAATATTGGTAATATTTTTGATGACATAATAAAGGTCTCGGGTCGAGTCTGGATGAGGCTAGCACACGACCGTAGAAATTGGCACGAGAACGGGGAGGCCTATGCCCAGCAGTGGGAGGATGAAGGCTGTGGATGATGATGATGATGATGAACCGATTTTCCTTTTCTTAGGGCACCAATAAAAATGCGATGAAACATTAATTTGGAATATTGAGTTTCGCATGACGTCATAATATTTGTATCTCAAGCTCGACGATATACGCTCGATAGTACTTGTATGGTAGACTTAATTTCACTTTATCTTTAGCCCTCTTCTTATACAAAAAAAAAACTGGTCAAGTGACTGTCAATTGGATAATCACCAAAAAAAAATATGACCGTAACAATCGCTAATTATTCCGATTTTTCCTTTTGGGTACGGAAATCTAAAAACAATATTACAATTCATACTGTTTTCAATTTAAGTAGGTAGACCATCGATATTCCATTCAAAGCCCATCAATTCCTATTTTTCTGATTTTTATTCTCCGACATTTGCGTACACTAAAAAATCAAAATTCAATATTTGGACAATGATATTTTTGTCAAATTTAATGTCCAACATAACACACAGATTTGTCGTTAGCCGTACAAAACCACATACAAATTACGGCCGGTATGCGACAGCCATATTGTCACAGATGAGTAAACAGTTTGCAATTATTGTTGTAATATATATTTCCACATAATCGTTAATTATTATAGGTGTATGCTTTTCATAATACGTGCGAACACCACAATACAGAGATTATCCTAAAAATACGTAATTAATATAAATTATTTTACAAATATTGTTATTATTTATGTTATTTATTTTTTAATTGTCGCCTTTGTGTTATTATGCTTATGCACACGTAATTGTGATTACAGTTTCACCAACATGACAAATACATAGTATACTAAAATGTATACCATACAAAAGCGTCCTTTGGACTTTGCTGATAGGTAAACATTTTACTTATTTAAAGATAATACCATCAAAAAATATTTTAACTTTCAAATTTTAATTGGAAAATATTGAAAGATATCACTAACATAGGCACTAGAATCTAGTGTCGTAAGACATCCGACTGAGCGGGACACACTATAGTGGACAAGGGAGTGCGCCTACACTGGTGCATACTCCTATAGCCCGATGGGATAGCAATCCGACACGACCGGAGAGAGATCAGGACCCGCCTTTTGACGTGCCTTCCGAAACAAGGAATTCTAAGGTCAATAAGTGGAAGTGAACTCGAGACCTATGACTTGGCAGTCCTATGATAATATGATATCACGAAGCCATCGCAGCTTTCACTAACATAACCATCCTCTCAGATCAACAATTCCTATTTTCGGTCTCAAACAGATCACTATTTGAATTTCATACGGCTTAGCGACTGCGGCGACCGCACGTCCGACTTTTAATGAGACGCGCGCGGAATTGTCCGGATCGAGATGTGATTTTAAAATTTAAATTCAAATATGTTTAGGAATACTTGAGATGCATGAGCTGCACTTTATCTAGCTGGACGCTTTGAATAATCTCGAATACGGAACATAAAAGTACTATGATACTCGTATTATTGGATAGGATGTCACAAACGTATCTCGGGCCTGACTATTAAAGCTGCGAAAGAGAGATGCCGTTACAGCGAGTAGTACGCTGTCCTGTTTCCTCAGCTGTAATTTGCCATGCCTAAAGGTGTAGTGGTAGGTATCCCTTTGTGAATGATATAAGTAGCTTCTTCTGAAGTTATTTTTTTTTACAATACTTGCTGGTTTAGTAGTAAATAGTTATGTTGCTGTTTGTTCAATTTTTGTATATACAGCTCAATACCGTCAATCTTTTGTTCAATTCTAAGGATCGTTAGTAGTTGGTATTAATGGGACAGCATTAATACTATACAATACCAGTTAATGCTGCTTCCTGGTAAGTAAATAGTGGACCTCAGCAAAGTAAAATAAAAGCTATCAATACATTATATTTTTTCCTGAAATAAGAACAATTCCAATTAATAACAATGTTAGTTTTACAAAACACGTAATGATTTACAAGTAAACTTTATTTTTTATTTTCAAATTTAAAACCAAACAGAATGCAATGTATATTATTCCACGTGCAAACACAAGTTGGGCGCAAACACGTCCAAGCACGGATTAAACGTCCAAATTTTATTAAAATTTATGAGCACCCTAATTCTACCGAATTATTATCTACATTGGGTTGGGTTATATTGTGCAGTTATATGATAATCTTGTGAACTAAGCATTAATGTCAGTGATACAGATTTAAGTAAAGGATGAATTTATTCCAGAAATGAAAAACAGTAATTTAAATCTGGTATCGCAGGGGTTTTCACAAACATTCAAGTCTCATGCACAAAGACACCTAAAGTCAGAACAATACGTTCCTGGATTCGAGAAAACAAAAATGCTTGTCCTTCGCGGGGATCGAACCGACGATAACGATGATAACCGACGCACACGGTGGTTTTACATGGTAAGCTTTACCACTTAGCTCAGCTGATCAGTGCAGCGAAGTCAATATTTGCAAACCAATGCCATAAAACTACCAAAATAATTGAATATACCTATCAATTAGAACATTTTCCAAAAACCTTTTTTTTTATTCGCATCTTACCTAAAACATCCGTAATTTCCCTGAACAGAGAGATTGGGTTTGAAAAACATTCCCAAAAAGTTACTCTCGCGACCTAATTTTGGAAGTGCGCAAATAAACGTGTCGCGAAACAACAAAGTTGTACGATCTCGCATTGCACGCAAAGCGCTAGAGGCTATACTTACATAAATACGGGTTTCCTACAATAACAATTAAAGTTTTGTTAATTTAGTGGCCATGTTACTTACCTATTAAAGTTTTCGCTGATAAATGTTCACTGTTCACCTATTTGAGGAAACAAACATGTTTTGAGCTCTAAGCTGTCGGATTCCAAACGATCTGGTTTTGTTATTTCAGCGTATTGTTTTTCTACTTGACAATGTTTAATGTATATTTACGCAACATCTATGTTCATTACATTTACATCTATGCACAGTACATACACTATGTCGTACTGATTTACATAATACATTTTATTTTTTAATTTAAATCACATGCACAGACCCCCAAACAAGCATTCGTGGATCACTCAAACACACTTACGCGGGGATTGAAACCTCGACACGTCGTGCATAGTGGGTTGTATGTAACAACCCTAACCACTTGGATATCCGTGCAGCATAATGTTAATGTAAATAAACAGCTGGACATAGATTTCAAATACTAATGCAAAAAAAAAATATCATTCGAAACATTTTCTCCAAGCTTTGCTGTCCATTTTACCCATTTCAATACACTCAATAAAAAAGTCTTACAAATAAGACACGAGTAATTTAAACTTGGTCTCAGTTGAAAACCAATTCCATGCAAAATAAGTTGAAACCACTTCATGGACGAGTTAGATCACTCAGCAAATCGGAGATATCTAAATAGAGTTTAATTCAGTCGCGCAGAGCTTCGTGAAGCGGTAAAGTAGATTTACGAATTTGCATCGCAAGTCCAATTGAGTTTTTTAAGGAATTGGCGCTTTGGAATTGTTGTCCCTCCTCTGTACTGTATTTAAATGTTCTTTGAGTTTTAGATGCTTTGTATTGGGTAGTTCTGGATGTTAGTGTGATTGTTTTAGGTTTTCGTACACGAATTGCAAAAAATGGAATCCTATTACTGAGGCTTGACTGTTTGTCTGTCTGTCGATAGGGTGCATCTTTGGAACTAAGATAGCAAGAGAGTTGTTGTTTTCTCATAATTATGATGTATTTCGGTCCGTTGCCGGTATAACAACAAATATTAAAATTAAAGATCAAGGTTAGGCCGTTACTTGCTAAGGGCCGAATTTTGGAATAAAAAAAAAAGTGAGCATCCTCAACCCACCCCCTTTTTAGTCAGTGGGTTAGGCCCATTTGTTTTTCCTTAGCATCAAAACGATGACTGCGACTCGCATTTGACCAGTTATTTGTTTCAGAATTGTTATTTTTCTTCTTTTTACTTTCAATTTCGTTAAGTACTATCGATGTCTCGAAAACAAGCTCTGATCATCATTCTGCATAGCAGGTTTAATCAAAACTTTTTGACAAAGTTTCAAAAATACATTTTGCTGCAAGGACGAAGTAGCTCAAAAACAATTCATTCATTGGAAGTTACTGATCTACGAAAAATGATTTGCTAAAGGATATCACAATTGGATCGGATTTTTCAGATTCCCAAAATTACATAATACCAACCAATGTCCAAAACATCAACATTCAATCAACCAGGTTACCGAATGTAATCAATCTCAATTCTAAACCTTTGCCTCAGATTCCGAAACTTCATAAGGTACATCAGATTGGTCAGTATTGGTATAGGTACTTACATAGGTGCTGCGCATGGACGACGATAAACTACGTTACACGTCACGTTGGGCATAGACACGACGTAGATCAACGCCACCCATTCACTGCCATGACTGACATTCAGCTGAAAGGCAATTTTTTGGTATCTGTAAACGAAAATTCTGGATCTTTTTTTTTGTTCGAGTAAATTTGTATTTTTAAGGTGTATAGCAAAACTATAAGCCTTAACCAAATTATCGATGAGCCACATATTTTCCAACCATAAGTTAGGATGTCCCGGTAGAAGTAAGCTGATTCAGCTACTTAAGCTTAAAGGTTGCATATCACATCTATGCTACTAATTGTTCCAAAAGAAACTATTATAATTGTAGTATCATTCCAAGGAATATCTTCTCAAAAGGCTTGCAACAGTTGAACAATTCATGAACTAAGTTATCTGGAAATCACAACGGTTTCTGTCGTCCATATGTACAAGTGTATGAGCAAGCCACCGAATAACGTTCATGCGGAGTGCTTTCGTACGTCGGCATCGCAGAACAAACGCCCCGCCCGCTGTCTTATCGTTATAATACTAGTTTAAACTAGTTCCAGCCGGCTGTGCGTTTTAGGGCTGCCAAATTAAAGTGAACAGGTGAGTATCGAAATGATTTTCGTTAAATCATATATTTAGGTAATAGTAGACATTTTATTTTAATCCTCAAAAAATCTTGTGTAGGTGAATATTCTCGAGCATAATTGTATACTAAAATTAGTTTAATAACAGCACATTATTTTTAATAAAGGTTCACAGAATAAGCAAGTATGTAATTTTAAGACTATCTACCAAGTAATTATGTTAGAAAGAACACCGTAAACAACGTAATGTTCGCTAATTCTGCGTTAATTAATCTGTTTTTCAAGCCGAGAGAGTTTACTGCCTCAGACACTTGTGTACCCGTACTTGTTAAGTGACAGCCCTACACGTACAGTCGGTCTGCACGGTACATACATTTTAGTCGGCGCCGCGTCGAAGTTTGTTGTTCGCAGTTAATTTTCTTTGTGAAAATTCTCCTCTTAACTTCATGAGTGTTAATCTTTGAGATTGAAGTTTTAAAGTAAATCCTCTTTGTACGTTATAAGTATGAACTTGATGTTTCTTACGTGATAGTTGCTGAAGAAAAATATTGCGGCGGAACATTTGAGTTGGTAACAAAGTACAGTCGTGGTTCAGGATATAAACATATTCTCGGGTAGTCCGCGTTTGCAGCGGGGTCACGTTTTAGTTAGTTTTTTCAAGAGAGTTAAAGTGTATTACGTTTGTGAAGTAAGGACAATGCGAAGAAAAGTAATAAAGACTGCTTTTGAAATGGAACTGTCGCTGTGTATTTTATTGTGTGTAATGGACAATCAGAAATGTTGCGTTATTTCTATAAATGTGGTGAACGTGCAGCTGCTGTGAATTCTAAAGGATTTAATGTTGTTTATGTTGCAAATAAAAAAGTATTTTTCCTTTTTACTAAATAGTTCCTTACTTACTTGTGTGTTAAAAAACTCCTTTTTATAATTAATGTTTGTCTTCAATACTCTCCTGATCCATGACACAATTTGAAATTAGACTTTGAAAAAGTCATCCCGTAAAGATTTTACACCATTGTGTCATTACTCTTCTCCACATCATCCTTTTCACACTTAGTGTCACTTTCTAGCATTATTAGTAATTACTTAAAATTTTACTTACTTTTACCTCCAAAATAAACATTCCAAGAACTAATCATTTGAGCAATATCACACGAACGTACATGAAAATACACCAAAGCTACGACTAAACTGAAACCAGGTTTTATCGATATCAATACAAATATGCGAAGCAGTATTCGTCGCCATTAGTAAACACGTCACAGCCACTTGAATAGAGGCTTTCAGTAGAAGTTAGTACGGTTCTAGGTAAATACGCATTGGACGCTACCGACTAAAAAAGAAGTTTCTAGTTTTTCGTTTACCGAAAAAGTTTTGTTTGCTATCTAGACTAGCTGTCTTTTTATATGTAGCAAAGATAGAGTCTTTGCTTTTTTAGGGGTTTTTTTCTGGAGTCTTAATTATATCGCGACCTTATTTTAGCGTTATGTAAGTTTTTTTGGTATTATATTATTAGGATAATCAGGATGCAAGTGTGTAAATAAATTTGAAAGTCTTTGCCGTATATATGTATGTACCTTATATACGGCAAAGACTTTCAAATTTATGTTAGGTGCGTTTACTACGGGAATAAGTTGCCACACATTAATAGCGGCTTTATTTCTTGTGTTATTTAGGCATCAATGTCGTACCTGCAAGCTGAACGCCTGTCTCTTACTTTTGCACTATGAGCCAGTAGCTTTTGATTCTATTTATCATCAAAAACAAATCCGTCGCTACCAAATTTCAGTAGGATCAGACTTAAAAGTGTATTTTTCAACTTATGTAACAAACGAACATGTTGCCAAACGGCAGCTCGAAATCAAAACAATGCTACACCCATCATTGGTCCTTGTATTGTCGCGAAGTAGAGTCGGCTAACCGGATTACGGCAGCACCTGACTATGTAACGAAGGCTTGGCTAACACTAACATAGTTATACCGAGTCTACGGGCGACTGTTTTGTGAGCAACTGCAGCCGTACGATAAGGCGCTGCTATTTGAAACGGGTACGTGAGACTTTATACATTAAATATACGAGCTTCTTTGGCACTGTATAGGGGTGTTATACAACGTATTTTGGTGAATTTCGGTTATATTCTAAATGACGCGTCTGCCACCTGAAATGAACAACTTTCTTTAGATGGTAAAAACCACTTGTTAATTTGCCATATATAATTAATTATTATTTTTCCTAATCTTATTATTGTCATTGCTAAACAAATGAGGAAACAAATGTTCAATTCCTTAGCAAAAGTGAATTCAGAATTGCTAATAAGCTACACAATTATATTAGAACCTCATGAGGATGTTAACAGAACATGATTTCAGGAAAACGTTAGGTCAATGTCCTGGCTGACCTGAGTGAAGGTTAACACGTGGAAAAGCCGTCTTAGAAAAGTCGTCCCAAACTTTCCTCTAAAACGCGACGCTGGAACACAAACTTCCCACCCGTGTATTTGAATACTAAGAAACCTATAGAGAGGGTAGCGTTTGGCAAACTATCGCACGTGCCCTCTCTTTCCTAATGAACTTCCACAACAACATCACAACTCCAACTTACTTAACATTATTTATAGAAAATCTTATTCAAATTATTTGCTTCGCAAACAGCGCACGTATGAAGTTCTAACGCTATTCAGATAGGATTAAATTCTCCGAGAGATTTTCCTGAATCTGGGGCTTAAAGACTATTAGCTGATTAAGTTATCGCAGTTCAGAAACTCTGATGTGAACAAGTTTTGAAGGATGGAGCTCGTTCCGGTGTTTCTTAATTTTCGAGACATGTGCTAAATATGTTATAGAAGTTTTGTAAATTTAATGTGTGCAGTTTAATTTAAGTAAATGTTTCGAATGTTTTCAGGAGCTGTGAATAATTATATGAAAAAACGAAAGAAATTAACATTTTTATTTTGTTTTACAATGAAGGCTCTTTATATTCAGTATAGGTTAGCTAATGTTTTCGTATATGCACTTAGCATGTTAGAGCCATTACCTGCCACTTACCGACTTTGGTAGGTAAGTGGCATGTTTCTGACTCCTAGCTTGTTGGCAGACGGATAGTCAGCAGAGACTTAGGAATAAGGTTCTACATTTACCCATTGGTACCAAAACCATAAAAATTAAACATTGTCTCCCAAATTTTCCGAAGACCGTTACCACAACATCCATCTTTCAAAATTAACTCGTGCCCCACGATTCCGCTTAATGTTCTGCGAACAAAAGCGTGTCCAGAACAATCGGTAACGGTCCCCAATTACAGTTCGTTTTGCTTTGTGACGTGCTCGTTGACTAGTGAACCTTGCGTTTGACAATCGTTCATGTTTGATGTTCACTTCATCTATCGCAAATTAGGTGTAATGTGTCTCTATCCAGTGAAGTTTGGGATTCATTAGGGAATTGGCCGGCGCTGCTTTCCATATGGCTCTACTTCTGAATCTTCTCAGTTACTGATGACAAATAGCACCAGGTGCTGTATATAACTATTCGGAGTGATTCGTGTTGTCTTCGTGATAATGATAATAGTGAATTTTGACTGCACTGATTGCACAGTGGCTAAGGTCACCACAGTAAGCCCGCAGAGCGTTAGACTTTTTTTAAGACAAGTGATGTAAATTCTGTCGATAAGTTTTGTAATTCGATCACTACATATTATAAAACAGGACCACTTTTTCTGTCCCTATTTCCCCTTGACCACTTAAATCTTTGAAACTACTCGACGGATTTTGATGTGGTTTTCTTTAATAGGAAAAGTGATTTATGACTAAGGTTTTTAAGTATAAACTATGCATATTTTCGTACAGGAACATAGTCAATTTTAGCGATTTCAAATGTATTCACTATTTTTTTACGCTTTCATTGCAAACGCTGGCTTAACCGAAGAGAGACTTCAAAATAATGTTCTACACTATTGTACACCATAAAAAGACCTACAAAAAGTCCGTGAGCATATCTCCATCTCTTAAGGTTCGCTCACAATAACCAATTTTTTTGTAATAATTTTATTTTATACTTTCATTGTAAACGCTGACTTAACACCAAGAGCTACATCAAAATAATGTTCTACAATATTGTAGACCATAAAAAGATCTACAAAAAAGTCTTTGACAGCACATACCTCTGTTTTAAGGTTGACTCACCATAACCATTTTTTTGGCTAATAATTTTATTCCAAAACAAAACTTCTTTGCGAAGCTGTTTTTGTTGAGATAGTAATCCTTATCAAAATCAAAATAAATACGACAATTATTCAATTTTTCAAATTTTAAACGTTTATTCCAAAGTTTTTTCATTACGATGCAACGACGATGGTATGAATCCTTATCAAAATAAAGAACATTAAAGAAATTCTGTGGCGCACTGCTCCCGTGCGAAGCCGGGGCGGGTCGCTAGTCCTTTAATAAATTAACAAAGCCTTTGATATTAAATTATACATAAAATATAACATCTAAGTAACACAAACATCTTGTCATTTTTACAAGACGCTCAATTTTAAACAGAACACTTTTACTAGCTCGAAGTCAACAACTACGGGCCATTACTAAAAAATCAGCTGAAATTGTCGCCACAACAGCCACTATCCCGAAAAACCTTGTAAAAGCACATACCAATCTACGGAAATGTGTCTTTATGCGAGTTCTGGTCACACGATGCCCGTTAGTGGAGCAAACAAGAAAACCGCATCAGAATTTCAAATGCGCTCTGATCCTTAGCTTTGATGTGGCAAAAAGAATTTAGCTAAACGCGTTGGTTGAGTAGAAAGGTTTTAAATGTGGATTTATTATGGACATAAAACATAAAAATTGTTTTATGTTTTTTTATGAAAGCTTTTCATACTCTTGTTGTGTTAGTTTTAATATTAATGGAATCTAGTAATTATAGATACAGATTTTATTATTATGATTATTGTATTCGACAAACATTTTTTTTTTCAATCATAATGTAAAAAAATGTCTTCATACTAACGAGAACTCACAACAACAAGTTTTATAAAACGTAGGAACCAAATAATTTAATTCTATGTATGTTACCTACTTATATTTATTTGTTCTAGAAACCCGAGTAAAAGATGTAATATAGACACTTCCAAGGTTTCTGCTCTACCCAATCCTTTCTACCTTTTCACACAGAAATACACCTTTTTTCTTAACCTAAAAAAAATACGTTTTCCCGAAAATAAACCCTTGCAAAGTCAAAAAATACCCGAACTTTAATCTGAAGGTAACTGCTATAACTGAATATTACTGAAGCAATAAGCAATTTATTTTTATTTTATGTTCGAAAACCTTGGCCGCGCAGGTTTCATTTTCATCACGAGTCCTTCTAAAATAGTTTTATTTCACTAGATGCTGAAGTGTAAGGCTTCTAGTTGTAATGAATAGTGCATTTTAATGCCTTTCTCTCCTTCGCATGAACCTTTGATTGAAAGCAAAATTTGCTGTACTTTTAATTGTAAATGTGTACGTGTAAGCGTTTTATTCAAAACAACGCGCTCTTAGAAATTTAGTCCTCGTGTCAAGGGAGTGTCACAAACATTGAGGCCACATGCACCGATCACCCAAGCTCAGCACATGCATTCGTGTATTACAGAAGTACTTGGCACTTTATATAAAATTGAGAATTTTGAAACTTTAAAATAATCGGCTAAGATAGAATAGTATTTATGTTGTTCTAACGACATTGTTTATATTTCAGCGGCCTCAACATTTCAAAATCGTCGTAAATGCCAAACGTTACCAAAACCACTTTAGCTCTTGAATTATAGCCTGAAAACTGCGTACAAAAACATTTATTCAGCACACAAAATCCCTGCCAAACCAGAGAAGACCTTTAAAAATAATGTCTTTACTGAAAACAAGTAGTTTTACGCAGTGTCACATTTGAATTTCAGATGCGATATCTTGTTTGTTCTGAAGTTGAATAAGCTCCATGGTTCCGTATAGTTTTGACAAAAGGTGTTCGTTTGGATCTAGTAGAACGAACATTTACCGTTTGGAAATGAAAACCATTAAATTAAATCCATCTCGTTTGTATAGAATTCAAATAAAATCAAATAGTTATTTGTGCATTTAAATTTATAACTTACTTAAAGAGCTTCAATTAGTTGGGCTAAAAAATCTTAACTTCATAAAATTGAAATCAGCAGTAAAAATATATAAGGAGGTCCATAAGTTTTCACCAAATAATTGTTTGTGTCTATTAGATGGTACTTTATTTTTTTATCTAGCTATCTCTTCTTTAGAAAAGGTTTTAATCCCCAAATTTTACCTCACAAAACGCATTCCATCACCTTAGTTTTTGGGTAGAACTCTGAATAAGCATATTCAGAGTTCTAATCCTTCTAACCGAATTTTGGTCACGAAGGCTCAGCTCTGCGAATAACCAACTATGCAGGAGATATTGGTCGACAAATGTATGCATAACACGAATGCACTCTATATTCCTTATATCATAGTCCGATAGAACTAGGAAATGAGCAAATGCCGAACTGAAATTTTCATGTAACATGGGTTTAGACTTTAGAAAAATAAATCTCACGAGTGGCGACCTTTAACCACTCGGTTATCGATGCAGTCAAATGTTTTGCTGTTAGTGTTCTTAATTTATAACGCAAATGTATATTTATACCGCTTTTCCCCACGTTTTTATAAACTCACTTTTCTTGTTTGTGTGTATGTTTGTTTGTCGCTCCGGTTAGATTTTTGCAACTAAATTTTTAAGCACTTCCCGATTAGCTAGTTAGGTAATAAATAGGATAATGATACGATTTGAATAAATTTTAGAGACATTTAAAAACGTGGGTTTTTTTATTATTTAGATCTATTATTTTCCTATCATCTTCAACACATGCATGTTTCAACCTACTTCATTGAATGCCATACATAATTACGATTCGCCATTCCTAAAATACCTCACATTGTCTGCCGCACCTAGTGCAGGCAAAATGCAAACTCTACTTTGTATCTAGTCGATGTTTAAATTAAAGTATTTCTAGTTCCCCGACCGCGATTGTTTCGGTTTTGAAAGCGGTTTGCGCGTTAATTTCACAACGCTTCTAATTACACGTTGCAATTGCAGCCAAGGCTGGTCTATCGTAATTAGCTGATATTTAATTAAGTTTTTAATTAGCGGACATTATAAAGGTTAGGATAACAAGCTGAGCTTAACGGGGTAAGCTGAAGGGGTTTTGTTGCAATGGGGGCTTGCGGTTGGAAGGGGCTTTAAGCATTTATTTAAGAGCTTACTCTAGACCAGTATTAAAATTATTTTTTGCAATACCTTTTTTATTTTTAGTTAGCTCAAAATAAGTAAACAGAAACAGACTAATCTAATTCTTTTAATATAACTTTTGGGCATTACTAAATTAAAATAAATCAAATAAAACGCCTAGGGAAGCGGAACGAGCAATGCAAAAGTAAGTAAATTAATGAAATCTAACAGTTACATAAATTCTCACACAAATTCTACTTACTAAAACATCTATCAACTACTTAAAGACCAAATCAGGACTGCTACAAACTTTACCTTTATAAAATACTTTCCATCTAAAACATTAGTATTAAATTGTAATGCATTTTCAGCACAGCCCTACAACTAAGCATGTCCCGTACATTCAGTTGTCTACCGCACCGCCCGCCATGTTTATTCCGACCTATATATTTCTTTTGTTTATTTACCTTTGATTGTTCTGCCCGCACCGACTTTAATGGCACTTATACGTTTAGTTCCTGCTAATGCAATGATTTATAATTAGCTATTGGTATAATTAGGAATAAATCATTGTGTGGTTTGATCGTCGAATGTTTACGCAGCTGTCAAGAGGATTTGATTGAAAGAGTTAGGAAGTTTAGAATAACATGCTTTTAGAATTCATTGTTTGCTTCGTTGCTGATTTCAACATCAGTAGCGTTGAAACCGTTTGTAATGAATTGTTTGAGATCATGTGGCATCTAATAACCAGTAAAAAAATTAAAATGTTGTAACATTAGTTCGAAGTACCAGAATAATTTCCTAGATTACTCAAGATTCTTTCTGACTTTTCGATTTCAGAAATTGGTTGAATTGATGAAAAGAACTAATCTCTGATAAAGAAGAACGCAGGAAATTTTTATTTATATCATACCAATATATCTCTATCTATCTACAACCAATACATATAACCAATAACGATTTGCGATAGAGATTATGACAACACATATCCAAAGACATCACACAGCGCTTTGCCGATAGAAGAGATAAGATAGTGATATGAAAACTCCCCCACTTTGCCTGAGCAAGTACATTTTATTGACAGTTAGAATAAACTACTATTTTCCCAGGCGTCTATATAAATAGTAACGGTTATAGCTACCGATGCACTTTTGGGGCATTGGATACTAGATACAAGAAAAAAATATATTCTCACTTTTAAACTTACGCGTTTCGCATAAGTCTGATGGCGACCACCACTGTAACTGGTCCAAACGGCAAGCCATCAAAGGTAATAAATGCATGTTTGCGTTAATTTCCGTTTCCTTTATTTAATAACAAATAAAATCTTAAATAATTGTTGGTAGCTCACTAATTTGTATAATCATTAATTCAGGTATTTCATTGATTAATTTGTGGCTCGGACGTTTCATCATTATATAAACGACGACAATACTCTTGCCAACTACCAAAAATGACTAAACATTAAAGCACTTCTTTCAACTGAATTACATCAGCAAATTCACGAGTAACTCTTGAATCCTAAAGAATAAAAGCTGGAAGAAAATTCCATGCGAAGGAGTGGAAAGGGTATCACAGAAAACGGACGGTTTAGGGAGCGATAACAAAACGGGAATCGAACAGTCTACTAACAGACGTACTCATCGGAAATTCTGATAGCCTGTCCACTTGGGGATGCGCGTTGCAGTTGAATGCCAATTTGGTTCAACCTTTTTTATTTCAGTGCCTTCGGGATTCGGTGCCCTACTTGTTTAATGTTAAAACGTGGAAAATAGACAAAGTAGTGTTGGACATTGCCAGCTATTTTGTGAGTGTAAAGCGTTTGTTCTTCTGTTTGTATTGATTAAGCTACACTGTGATCTGTTATGTGCTGATTGCCTTTTATGCACTTTCCATTTGTTTTTGCCTGTTTCCTGAGGCTCGTTTTTGAGATAAGTTTTATTAAGACTGTTGATATTATTATTAGATTGATTATCGAAAACTGGTTAACAAGTAAAGGAGTTCGCGTTTATAGTATTTCGAAGATGAAAAATCTCTTTTGTTACCAAGTCGGTAAAAATAATTTAACTTTATCTGAATGCCCAAAACTTGATAACATTTTTTATCTTCCGCATGTTGCCACTTTGAAGACAATTTAAAAGTACCAAACGGAAAACCGCAACCCTTCTCCCCCGAGTTTTACGACAGCGATGTTGAAGAAGAGATACATTGAAACTTTTTCTTTTAACTTTCTAAGAAAGCAAAAATACAATTTATCATCTCGCTGCATCTCACATACTCGTAACAGGATAGTGCAAAAACCAGCGCAGGAGATTATCTCGAAAACAATTTTCTAAAAGAAAATGAACTCTCATTGTGATTCGGGGTAAGGTTTTATTATCATCCTTCATGTAAATAAAAAGATAAGTTCGTTGGGGCAATACAGCCAGGTCGTCGACCTCAAACCTCTTGTAATATTCTAAATGAAAATTTTAATGGAAATATGCGGAGTGATGAAATATGAGATGATGTTCGCGAGTATGGCTTAACACGTATATGATTATAACATAGTTGTCTCTATTTTATATGACTGATACTATGAAGGAAAATTGTGAAAAATTGTTATGGATAATATTGGAAGAGACACTTTAATTTAAATGATGTTGTCAAGTAAAACGTCTTGCCAACATGAGCACTTTATAGGTTAGGTAAATATTTTCATAACTCTCGTAATAAATTGTATGAACGTGTGCACAATTTAAAGTATGATGCTAAAGATGTATATGTAATCGTGACTAATTTATCCCTCATTATAATTTTAAGGAAACTCGAAAAAAGACTAATAGTATTAAATTTAGGCGAGGAAAGATTTAAAATATGTCCAAGAAGTTAACAGTCAAAATACTAAAAATAATCGAAATGCATTGCCTTAATAAACATGCAAGCAAACAAAAAGTAGTCAAACAAAAATATTCGCGAAAAACAATCAACAGTGAAGAGATGAGACAAAATTTCAAGTTGCTGAAACTTCAAAGTGTTCGTCCCTTTGATGTGTTGGAGATAAAATTTCATATGCTAAATAAAATTAGAGGGTGGCAGCTCGGGACGTACGCTAAGCGTAGCGTGTCATGTGTAATAACCGTGCAAAAAAGACGGGCCTCAAGTGGCAAAGAGTTACTACGGTGGACGATCTCGGAAACTTCTCACTTCTTGTTCTGAACTTCACTTAATTTCATTGTGCCTTCTTCACTTGCTTGTTTTCTTTTTGCATTTCGTGAATTTAATTAAAATGAGATTTTATTCGATTTAAAAGCTTTGAAGGGAAGAATGTTTTCACGCGTTTCGAGTAGTGATGATGATCTTGAAATTATCAATTATGATGATGATTCTAAATTATCAATTGCTTAAGACAAAAGTTTTCTTATCTGAGATGCAGAAAAGAACGGAAAGGATTTGTTTTAAGAATGTAAATCTTAAGCTAAATCTTATGTTTAATGTTACAAATAACGCTATAGTAATATATACTCATAGAAACATTCTGCATACATTATATTACATTTACCATAAAGAATTGATTTAAAGATGGCGCGACACCAAGGAGCAAGAATAATACACAAAACCATTAAAGTGAAAAACTGTCCGACTTCAAGCTGTACAGTAGTTCCTTTTTTTTGTGAAACTCGATAATGAATGAAGTTCTAGCTAAGTGAGTTCCATGAAAATGGTAACGGAGTTATTCCTATTATTTTCGTGGAACAAAAGTTGATTTTTTTTCGTGTTCATTCTTTCGTACACTGATGTGTTTAGCGTAATGCTTTTGATGAATGCTGGGTGTCGGAGCGAATTTTGTGGGTAGAAAATATTATGGCCCAAACCTTGCAGAAAATTTAAACACGCAATTTTACGTATGCGTTGATATACCGAACATTGTGAATTTGGGTGGTTTTCTTGATGAAACGATGTCGACAGTATCCGTTCTTTCAGATAAAAATTCTCGGAATTTCGTTGCGGCTGCAAGAATTTTCACAAATAAAGTGAAAAGGCTTATTACTATCTGTCAGTATTATTTTTTGACAGCTAAGTAAGTATTCAGTAGTAGGCCCAGAATAGAGAGTCGTGGAAGGATTTGGGGGAGGCCTTTGCCCAGCAGTGGGACACAGTGGGCTAGAGAAAAAAAAAAGTATTCCATCCAAGTATATTATGCTCTTTACATAAGAACCAAATCATAACTACGTACTCGCATAACGAACACTAGGATATAATGACGCAGACAAAGAGGCCGTCCTACGATCAACTCAAACGATAATACTAAACATCAAATTTTATGGGTCCAATAATACGATTATTAACAGGAACAATGAAGGCTTAGGGGCGATATTACGAATCTTAAGTCGGAAGGAAGTGGGAAAATAAGGATATGATATAGATTTATTCTGATGACATCTTCATTACTTCTGCACACTTATATTTTTCGGCTAATGAGGAGTCGTTTCATTTGGAATGAGAAGTCACTAATGAATACCAACCGAGGAACATAATTAGAAAATGCTTCGAGAATTTTAAGTTTGCAACTTCGTGTAGTTTCTTATCTGTTTCGTGGTATTCATGCAAACTAAATTTCCTTACATTTTCCTTTACCATCGAAGCCAGATTCAGTACGTTACACGTGATATGACACTCCATACGGGCGCCTATCACGCTAGTGCTGCGCTCCATGATGACATATCATTTTCAAGACTCCCGCAGTACATCAACTCGCACATAAAACCGTTTATAACTCGTCATATGACGTCATGAATTTCCATGGAAATAAATAAACGATAAGGCGACGAACAGATCCGATGAAAACCTAACACCTCATGCATACAAATGCGTTTGTTAAAATTCAAAATTGGTGTGACGTCGAATGGTTAATTCTGTACGTAGGTCTCGCTTCATTACGTATGAACTTGCTTCTTGCTTCTGCTGCCTCTTGAATTCATTTGATGTCGTTATGGTAATAAACTCTTAATTGTGTACACTGAAGACAAAATTAATTATGGTAATATTTATTCATTTGGACTGTTTTGTTTAGCTTTGTTTGAGTGGTGGTTATGATAAGACGAATAATTTTGTCTGGAAAAGTAGCTAAGTTAAAAAAAAACTTCTACTCTTAGGAATTTAATCCTGTTCCCTGGATTTGTTAGACATATTCTAATCACATGCACAATACCTCCAGATTCAGTTCAAGCATTCGTAGATCTTTTGATACGCAGGGATCAAATCCGCTACACGTCCCGCAGTGGCTTTTGCGTGGTGACTATTTCCATTCGGCTATCAATTCGATTCAATGTACTCTCTCAATTAAATTTCAGTAAACATTAAACCTTTTCCAATATTTAAATTGATTACTAATAGTATTTTATAGCCCACTTATCAAAATTTGAATAACAAGATCCACAGCACATGGGGTATATAACAGTTAATTGCTAACATTCGCTTTATTAACAAAACAAACAGCGAAATGAAATGCGGTTTTCGTTGATTTCATTATCTAAAAGCTTACTGCGTGGCCATTGTAGCAGTTTAATTAGCATAACCATGATACTGACCGTTGTGTCTGCATCCGTGCACTATCACTTTTAGATTCAATGAGTTTCGTCTACTTTTCTTATGTGACCATATGCTATATAAGACAGATTTTGACCGTTTATTTTATTTATCAGGGTGTTTTGTTAGATTTTAGGCTTTAAATTTATCTCCTTTAAGTTCGATAATTTTAATTCTTGTAACCCTCTACCTATAGGTATACATATGCAATAAAACCGAAAAAAGTGAAAGTATACATTGAATATTTTGAAATAGGTTAATTTTTAAATTATTCTTCAATAAGATGCCCTAAGTAAGTTAAACTGATGAGATAAGTAGTTTAAAAATTGAATATAATTCTGAATATAAAAACAAAAGGAAGAAAAAAAAGCATCTATTGCTGAAAATATATATTTAATAATTATAAATTCGGATACATAATATTATTATAAATTAATAATTATAGTTATAAATTTAGATAGATATATAATTATACAAGAAGAAAAATATTTTTTCCATCAAATAAATGTGTTTTTATTCAAGCACTTTAGTACCAGAAGTCACAAATGGTGCTCTGAACTATCACCTTGGTCAAAATAGGACCCTTTATAGTAAATGCTTCCTTTACGCTTAACACTACATCGTGCACTTTTTCAGTTTGCTTTCGAACTACAGGATCTGTAAAGAGATATTAATTTCGTTAAAAATGCTTGACTGACCTGATAGACCAGAGGGCTCAGACAATGTTACATTAGAATATAAAAAAAAATGCATGTCATAGGTATGAAAAGGATATTCCTTCTCATCAAGTGTTTGTTTTTCAGAAAAACTTACAGGATAGCCCTGTGAGTTTTTGTTGTCACGACGATTGCAAAACGATCGCCACTTGTTTGCCAAAACGTCAGTACGAAGATTTTTGTTTTACAGCAATCTTAATTGCTCGTTTTGCACTATTTTATAATAGTTCTTGATAATATGGATATCAATACCTGGATGATACATGAAGTTCGGTCCCAAACCATATGTAGGAATACTACTCAGGTACGAATACACGTGCCAGTCTGAAATCTGGATCTTGTTGTGTCGAATGGGCATCGTTATAGTGAACGAAATATCTCCTGTTAAATTTAAAATTGAATAAAACAATTAAACATTACAAGCATAATTTCAGTTTAGTACTTTTATCTAGAAAAATAAATTATGATATTATGTGCTCATAATAATGTCTTCTGTCAAAATTTTAAGCCATTGATACATTTTAAGTGTATTGGAATAAAACAAATTGCAATTTTGAATATTAAGCATCAATAACAGTGAAGTAAGAAGGTTCGTTTTTTAGAGAAATCTTCCCATTTTCAGTTCCAATGCCTTAAATGACAGTAAATATTTTATTCTAAATATTCACAAAATAATGGTGAAGACTAGATTATCAGATGCGCTTATGAGACGCGATGATCGCGGTACATAAAAAAATAGGAGGTACCGCGTAGGTAGCAAAGGCAGAAAAGATATGAATGAATATAGAATAAGTGAGGGAAAATTTTATCCGCCACGATTCTTAAAGGATGAAAATAGACCAACTGAAGATAAAGACAGAAGCGGTAATAAGGCACTAAAAAGGATACATCACAAGTACCTAGAACCACTTAGAGATGATGATGATTTCAAATAACGAACACTTACTGTAGTCAACCCACATAGAATCTTTCACAATAATTGGTTCCAGTCCCTTGCGGTTATGTATTAACATGATTCCCGGAGAAGAAAAAGCCATTTCAAGTATAACCAATTCCAAAACCAGAATATCTGAATCATGGTTTACACTGAAATGTAAAAATATTGTTAATACCAAGAATCATCAGCGTCATGCACTTGGCCGGGTTTTTTTAGTATAAATGGAGACACCTGATAAGCTATACATCCTTACATCGAAGAAGGCAAAAGAGTGTAGGAAACTCTTTCTGGCTTCCCTTTTATAGGCAGTTCTACTACATACTTCTGTCTGAAATCATCTTAACAAAATACAAAAAGTACTCACTAGAAATTCCCAACTTTGAAATTATTTAGGCCAACAATCTTTAAATCCAAAGGTTTATAGGTGATATTGGCATGGGGAATCGGAACGGTGACTGAGCCCAAGAAATAAGGGTCTGGTGCAGGTCCATAAGCAGGCTTACAGTGGAAATTGTGTGTTAAGTAGCTTCGGATACAGCCTAGATCAGATATTTTGCATGGCTTTTCAATTCCTCTGTGATAGTGGCTACCTGAAAATAATTGATTTTTGGATTAGTTTTGATCATAATAGGTGTATTTTAGTTTGTAGTTACAATTCTGTGTTTACGGCTAAGTCAATTATGGGATTTGTGTGTCAGCGTGTGTCGCGTATATTACTTTACACCTTTTCTTTTTGATTAGTCAGAGGATCTTTATGTATACCTCCTCGGGGGAGGAAGCAGTTACCGTCAGACTCAGAATCTTACTGAATAAACCTGAACCATCGGTGTGTGGCAATGCATAGTAATTAGACACACACCATGAAATTAGCGAGGGTTGAAATATTTTTCAGGTGAATAATCCCGAAAGCATATATTGAGACAATTGCATTTATAAAATTGGCAAAATAGTTATTAAATCTTCGTATGAGAATTTTACCTTTTAATAAAATTACATTGCAAATTTACGAGATTATTTAAGTGTCTGTATTAGGCTGTTTAACAATGAAAGTAAAAAACTCATTCTACATACCATAGCCATAATGCGTCCCCATCGGCTCAATCGCCAAGCAGCTAGTCACGCCAAACAATAAAATGAAGTACAAGGAACTCATGATTTCATATAGTTCAGAATATGAGTTGGAGATATTTCTTCAGCACACGTTGATTAACGACTGATGAATTAACTGTGGCAGGGGCACCATTTTATATCGTTTTCATCAGATTTTTATTAATTAATTTAGTTCAAACAAATTGCATCGTTTTTTTAAACTTAGTTTTGCTATTAAGGGTTGGCGATTACAGATTTCAATATATTTAATTAATTTAACTATGATTAAATATTAGTAAGAATGGCACACTTCTTACAACGTTATAATGTGTTAACAATTATAAATTACACTAAACTTATAGTTGCACGTTCCAATCTTATACGACTCTCGCATTAACAAATTAAATGCTCGTGTCACGAAGGGTCAGACAATCATTCAAGTGACATGTAGAACGACACCCAGACTCAGAACAACCTTTCCTAGATCATACTAATGCTTGTCCTTTTCGGGGATAGAACCCGCGAAACGTCGCGCCCAGTGGGTTTGGCGTGGTGACCTCAACCACTCGGCTATTCGATGACCGATGCCAAATATACCCATATATTGGACACAATCTACAGTTTTATTTTTTTTATGTTTTTGCTTCATTACAAAAACATATACGAGTATGCATGCCTCTACGCCTTAAATATAAATAATTAATTTTATTATGATTTTGTAACATGCCAAAATTAAATAAAAAGTTATTTTTAATTTTAATTATGTATTTGTAACATGAAAAACATTAATCAAAATTATTATGAGACGTGTTAATTATATACTTGAATAGTTATTTGGGTTGATAATAAAACTGCAATAAAATATAAAGAATTTACTACACATCGTTAGGTTTATAACATAACTATATCTATACGGATAGTAAAATAGTTATGGAAAGGAAAAATAATAGTAGCATAAAAAACTACTTGGTACTTTTTCAATCAATCAACTAGCCCATCGCGGTCCACGGCTGGACATGGGCTGACCCTTATTGCATCACGACACCCGCTCCGTACCTTTTGCATCTAGTCTGAGTCACACCTCTTTATCTCATCGGGAAACTAGTATTACTGCATTATTTTCTGCTTAAGCTTTGTGCCTAAGACATTATTAGTTTTTCTGAATAAGGTCTTTAAATATTGAAATTATTTCACTTTAGTGTCTCATTTACATTATTAATTTTATTTCCTAGTTCAAGCTTGACTGACTTACGTGTGAGAATAAAACTACGATTCCCAGACCTTCGAACCCTAGTCATCGGTTCATTTTTTGTTCCAATAACTGTCAACATCAACAACGGTAGTGAATACATCCATTGCCTGCATTCTTTCCCCCACCAATTAGTCAAGTCTTACAAAGCAAGCGATGACAATCACACGAACAACTAGTCTCCTAGGGAATGGACAAAAACACGTTGTTTACACTCGATTGGCTTTTCCCTGGAGTGACTATAAACAAAGATACGTACAAACTCGTCAGTGTAAAAGAAACAAATACATTGTGAACTCAACATGTGCATTTAGCGGAGCATGCTCTTTGTCTTTTAAATTTTAAATGCGCTAACTTTTTAGCTCGATGCTACTTCTATTGTGTAAGCAACAGCATTTTGCTTTAATAGCTTTTGTACGAAGCTGAGCTCAGTAAATAAAACTATGAGAAAATCTTACTGTTGGTAAGCTTGTAAAAATTAAACAGTCTGTGAGTTTCGTGATGAAATACTTGACTATTATAATTGAGTATTTCACCACAAAACTACATAAAAAGCAAGAAATAAATTGCAAAAATATAGCGGAGTTATTAAAAAGAATTAATCTACAAAAGAAAATACCAGACACTGGTTAATAACACATAAAAAACAGTTTTTTTACGCTTAATGCTTACCCACGCACTCTGTTCAATGTTTTTAATACCATTGATGTCGACTGAGAGTTGTGGTGATTAGTTCGAAGCTTTCCGTTGTAATTCAATTACTGTTAAAACACCTAATGATACCTTACAAGTTCTATATCAGTCAGAGGATCTTTCTTCTCTTTTTTAATGTAAACTTGACGCCTGCATGACTATAAGTCTACCGCTACCGTCGCAGGGTTGCACAACCATCGCCCTATCACGTAATAGCAAAGCTACACAATTCTATCCACAGAAAATGAAAATGTAGCCCATCCGAGCGCTTAGCCAATAACCACTATAAACACACACTCCTCATGAACTCTATTATAAGGAAGCTAGAGGTGATTTTTGAGTGTTCTTCCCAAAAGTGTGAGCGTCAAAATAACATTTCGGTAACGTGGATGTCTCGCATTTGAAATTCAGATGGAGTTTTTCAGGGCCAGTTTGGGCAGACGCCAATGTTTTGCGGTCCAGTTTGTTTTCAGTTAATTTATGGATGAATTTAGAATTATAAAGAGGTTATGAAAATTAAATCTGTGATGTGGTGCACGTCATGCCGGAGTTGGGCCGTAGTAATTTAGCCTTTGGATGTTTGAATAAAATAGCGATTAATTTAACTTACCTCGTTGACGGTGCTTTTTCCATCGAATAGTAGAGGAGCCCGGCTTGTTTACGTAAACATTTTCCGTATAATGAAAAATGTTCTGTCCTTCATAAATAACTTTTTAATGAAACGAGAAGTTTTGAGTGACATTGATGGGCTTAAATTTTGTTAGTGAGCGAAATCGTTGCTGGAATATAATTTGGGAAGACCTTGAATGTAGGTTGGCTTAAATGTTTTGTTTATCTTTGACATCAGTTTGTAAATAATTTTGCCGTAGGTGTTTGACGAGTTGTTGACTTGACATGTACTAAATCCAACTCCTACACTAAGAAAGTCTATAAGCGTAGGTTCCGTACTCCCACCGGCAAACATATCAACATCTTTGGGATTGTCTTATTTGTCTCTATAAAAACTCAACCTTTCAACACTTTTACTATTGTTAGTCTAACTTTCAATCATTTTACCATAAAGTGAAAATTCAATATAAAATGACGAACCACAGAAACAGTTCGTAATTTAATTAGCGCCGCGTTCAGTCTAGCCTTAGTAATTCAATTCAGAGCACTGTTTACTCAAATAAAACAAGCACGTTAAAAAGGGCGTACATTCACAATGTTTCATTATACATAAATTAAATTTTGTTACACAAACATAATACATTATTATGATTATTATAATTTATGTTAATTTTGTGGTTTTTTTTTCTGGATAAAGAGAAAAGTTTTAGGGTCATTTGTGTTTTTGTAATCTCTATATGAATAAAGCATCATAATAGGCGGAGTTTCTATATTGACTGTTTATTTTTACATCAGCTCAACTCTTTATTGGCGAACCAATTTAGTTGTTGCTGTTTTCATTATAATTAGTTAACTTCAGTTTTTATTTGAAGTCGGTAGTAAGGTTTTGTTGCAATTTTAAATTAATTACAATTTTAACACCAAATATAAATCAAAATAAAATATTCTTTCTCAGACGTTAAAATGATAAATACCAAACCAATTTCTTTTTAAATTACCATACAAAACAAAATATATGCCTGCTAATACCACCTAAACTGACCAAAAAAATACCAACAAAAGCCTCAAATTAACCCTGATTTCGCTCCGAATCACCCAAAAAGCCGCGATCTCTCTCACCAGATAATGCAGTGTTTGATTGATAGATGGAGCCACCTGTCACCAGTCACTGAGAGACAATAACATGATGTATGGCGCAAAGTATTGATTAGGACTACTATTAATATCTGTCATATTGATAACCGGTTTTATGTGCGATGAATGGATTTTGCTTTTGACGATTGTGATGTAAAACTGTCAATGGAACATTTTAATTTCGTATTGATTTAGGTTAACATAGCCACCCTTGTACATATTTTCTTTTATGTTGTGTGTGTTTTAATCGGTTTTAATCGAATAAGTAAGTATAGTGATTTGCTATACTTTAAATACATAATATTTCTCTACTCAAATCGCTAAAGAGTAGTGTTATTTGCTTATTGCTTTGACACAATCACTTATTATTAAGGTCTTGCAGTTCAGGTCAGACTGATAAGGAAAACGTGATATCTTTCTATTTTTATTCCGAGTTCGTCTTTTCCTTTATTTATTATTCCTTCTAACATTTTATACTAATGTTTATTTTATTTGTTACAGGTAAACTATACAACAAGCAAATATAACATTATTAGCAAGTATTGTAAGAGGTACAGTAAAGATTGTTGGAGTTTCAAAGGTTTATAAATGTACTAGCTGACCCAGCAAACGTTGTTTTCCATTTTTTTTTCTGTTTGTATGTATGTATGTTTGTAATGCCACACTATAAAAAAAAAACAAACAATTTCGTCCAAGAAATAAAATATATTTTTTCAGTGTGAGCAACCCTTAACACTTAGGGGTATGAAAAATAGATCTTGTTCTATTCTCAGACCAACCCAATATGTACCCAATATGTATACAAAATTTCATAAAAATCTCCCAAACCGTTTCGGAGGAGTACGGTAACTAACATTGTGACACGGGAATTTTATATATTAGAGAAGAAGATAAAACACTTTCAACGTTCAATAGACCGACTAAATTGTATTTGTCTTTAAATACGCTCTCATCAAGTCTTTTGAATACCCTAAGTCCTAAACTTTACTAATCCGATCTCAAAGTATCTGACTTTAACAAATATTTTAATACTATAAACTTAATACTAGCAATTTATACTTCATTCGCTAAGTCAATATTTCTATAGTTCACAGTGAAAATTTGGTTTTTATCGCCCTTAGAATAAACGAATCACCCAAAGTACTGATTGAAGATTTAATTTTATTAATTCTTGTCAAGTTCATTTAACAATAGTCTGGAAAGTTTTCACTTTGATCTATTAGTTTGACTTGAATTACGTTTCGTAAATTGAGAGGTTTAAATTAATTGCTTATTTGATAAAAAAAGTTCTTAAGAAACCACTGATGATGTTGTTGAAACTACTTTTAAGGCTCCAATGATCTTGCTTCTTATTAGTTTGAATAATTTTGAACTTTTAAACAAGCAGATAATTTGAATATTAAAAACAAGTTCTCCCATTTTTTTATTGTAACTGTATTATTTTTTACGGCCTAATGAAGATTGCAGACAATGTCAGTCGCAGACTCTGACTTTATCCAAACATAGAATGCAGTTTGAACATTCAGCAATTAATGTGGAAGTATGTGACTCGCATAAAACTTCATGCTTTGAGCAATTGACGCTGTCTAAATCTTTTTAATCAAAAGAAAATTAGGACTATACATGAAAAAATAGACCTTGAATTTTTAACCCAAAATTAAATCTTTTAAACAGCACAAAGTATATAGTTTGACCTTAAATGTCATATTTAAGCAAGAAAAAATACTAAAAATGATGCTTTAAAACCTTTCTTCTCCGAAAAATACGAGAGAAAACCTTAAAGAGTGAGGTGTTTATAATTTCTATCAACATTATCATCGTGGCTTCTAAGAAGGGTAATAATGTAAAAAGTATGAAAAAACCTCTTTAACCAGCAAGTTTTTTGTAAAAATATTTTTGGGTTAGGGTTCTTCGGCTACTTAAAAGACCTCTATCTATTAAAATTGTTTTTTTATCATTTTCTTTTGGGTGTGTTTTTCTATCAAAGTTTGATCCTGTATATTATATTAAATGAGGAAATAATACAAGTCACTAGGTCAGTTACAACAAAATCCCTTTTTTATCATTTTTTATTATTCCAATTTTTGGCCTCCGGCTGTAAAACAATCATTGTGAGCCATGGCTGAGTAAGAACGAGCGCCTGTTCCCGTACATTAGCAATGAAGACGTTGGCAAACGCCGGTCAATCTAATAACGTGGCCTGCGCGTTGTCCTCTGGATCCTCACATTGGTAGCACCTTCTATTTAGGTGACGACAGATGAGACACAGGTACTTACATTATGGCTGTGTCGGTAAATGCTTAGCTAACCTATCAATAGCATCACCAATCGCTTTAAGTGCTTCGTCATAGTTACTTGTTTGTAGTTGCACAGATTTATATACAATACGATTATAATACAGGCCGTATAGTTCGTAAGTTACTTTCGTACAAAACACCTCAACATAAAAAAAAAACAAAAGAATTTTTATTTCACACATAAAATAAAACATTTTACAGCTTTTATTTATTGCACACGTTTAAAATTTGCGACGGTATACTGCAATGTAAAGCGCAATAACAAGTTAAAAAATAAAGATGGGGGTGCATTTAAAGGCAGCACTTTACGCTGCGAAGCCAATTTAATATTCCAATGAGTTCTACGGAACCTTTATGGTGGAAATTGCTGATACAATTTTTTTTGCCCGCGTTGTATCATCCTTCGTAACTCGAATTCCCTCAGAGACTTAAAATATTTGTAAAATGGGTAAAAGGTGTTTTCTCCTCGAATATATTGAGGTAAAACCTGTGAGCCCACAAAAACGGTTCTCACGGTTGTTTAAAAGGGTAATTTTAAGCGGTATCGGGTAGTTTTAAAATTTCGGGAGAACTTTATGCTTTTGATTACGCAATGTATAGGGAAAAGGTAAAATTATTTATTAAAACAGTGTGGTTTCTTCTCTTTATAGATTAATCATACAATTTCAACATTTTGTTCAACGAGTTTGTTTGCATTACTATCTCAACTCAAAAATACTCATATCTCTGTCAAGTATGATAAATACTAAATCTGCTGACTGCAAATACAACATTAAAGTTACCTGCTTTCAAAGTTAAAGTAGGTATTTAAATCTAAAAGCATAAATTCGAACTATCGCCGATGAGAATCATACAGGTTCAAAATCACATTTAAAATATTCCACCTTTCAAATAACATATTTTCGCGAATACCGGAAGGTTATTGGGTAGAGGTTCTCCCCCAGTTCTAACCCCCCCCCCTCTTTCACCCACTTATTTTGTAATCTTCGCTTCGCAGCCCGAACAACCTCTACACTCATATTTGGAAAAATACACTTTGATGTTGGAAGTAGCAGTATTTGATATTTTTCTTGTTATGTCATAGGTTCGCTGACAATGAAAGTACTTGATGAGTTTTAAAGGTTCTTTGTTGGTCGAAATGGAATTTGTTGAAGTTATAGGACATGATGGCTTGTGTTGGCTTTTTGTATAAAAAACTTATGTTATAAGCAGAATAAGTAGGAGTGCTGGTGAAAGAATATTGGTAATAAAAAATGAACTTTATGAACCAGTTAATTTTGTAAAGCATCTCTTTTCTTTCATATGCAACTCATCCACTTATAGAAAATAAGAAATTTCACGCCTTTAAATAACCTTAGGCAAATAAATGAAACAACTCTTCCTGCTAAACTAGAATAAGCATATATTTCCAAGCAAGAAAATTGGAAAACAATTTTAAAACCATCTGGTGAAAACCCCGCTGAAGCTCAATGCAGCACGAATTTTCTTTTCTGCTACATTCGCGTGAGTGGCCATGTGATGAACAGAAACGTTTAAGTCTCCGCCAAAGAATGTAGACGTACAGCAACGTTTGCGTTCTAACTAAATGCAAACCGCGACGGCGAAAAGACATGTAATATATTCAAGAATTTCAAATATCCTTTGATTCCAAACGACTGCGAATAACTCAGCTTCCGTATTTTATGCAAATATTCGTATCGTTCTAAATTAAAAAAAAAACTGACAAAAGAAAAATATTTTTCCAGCCTAACAATGTTTAAGATAACGCATTGAATTATGGAAATGATGAAGATAGAACACAAAACCGTCCTAAAACCTTAATTTAGACAATATTTACCCAGGTTCGTATTAAATATTCCGTACTCATCATACTTGCTATCAAACTTCAGGTTTTCACAAGCGTGTTTGCCTCTGTAAACAAATAAAAACAAAAATGTATCCTTCGCCGAAACAAATTGGCTTTTTATAAAGGATTTATTGCATTACATTCGCTTCACGTCACTATTTTCTTTTCATGGCAAATTGAGATACTTTACTGTTTGGAATTTTTGATTCTTTGAACGAATGAATGATTGCAATGTTGTTCTCTGATATTATATTAAGCTTGCTATTTATAAATATTAAACGTGTGTATATTTGTCACTTTTGTGCAGTTCAAAGATTAATAAGTCCAAGAGGAGTAACCCTTAAAAAATACATCATTTCCCACTAAATACCCTTTTGTTAATCAATCATTTTCAGCTTTATTTTTAATCAGTTGGTGCCTTTAAATAATTATTATTAAATAATTGACTGGCCTGTTGGTCTAGTGGTTAGTGACCCTGACTGCTATACCGGAGGTCTTGGGTTCGATTCCCACCCAGGACAAATGTTTGTGTGATGAGCACGATCATTTGTTCTATATTTGGGTGTAATTTATCTACAATATGTATGTATTTTGAACTATATAAGTATTTTTATAAGTTGTCTAGTACTCATAACACAAGCTCTGCTTAATTTGAGACTATGGCGTTGTGTGAATGTTGTCCAATATTATTATTATTATATTATTAATTAAATACAAATCGCCAAAAGAAAATCCTCAACAGTCTTCCTCATTCATTTAATTTCCAACCTTCAAATGAAACATTCTAACCAGTTAACTCAAAAGAACATCCTTAATTTGAAAAAGTCCCTAAATCTTGTAAACTTATTTACACAGTACCCGTTTTCCAATTAATCTCGAGAATTTAATACGATTTCCCGGTTCTCGTTTTTCTGAGACGTCGAAAAGGCGTAAAGCTGTAATTCCATAACGAAGCTTATTCGTTCATGAGTCAAGGCGACGTAAATGGACTACTAATTTATGATAACAACGAAAATTGCTTTTGAAAAACCCGGAATGCTATGAATAAAATTCCAGTTATTCGACCGACACTTTACTCGGCTCGATTTAAATATTTAAGGGACATTGTAGGGGATGTCTAGCATCAGTTGCGTTTTGCCTTGCAAGGGAAATGAGGGAAAAACTTTCGGTACTCATCCATTATAATGCTGCTTTCAATATTTTTTCTTCTCTGTTTCCTGATAGCTTTATTTTTAAAAGAGGAATGATAGAAAATCCAAGCAGATCCAAGTATCTTTTTAGTACTTAACTTGTCATCATGTAATGGGACTGATGATTAAAAATAAATTTAGTCCGTTCGTAAATAGATAACGAAATACACATAATTATGATTATCAGAATAATTAAAATTGACAAAAATAAAGTTTGGAAGAATCATAACTCTAAACAAAATTAAGGCATATGCAATGTCAAGCGTGATTTTCATGCACCATTATTTCTTAAAAAAAATATTGAAGTACTGACGGAAATTACAACAAAAATAATTATGACGACATCCCTGTTTTTACCCTGAATAAATTGTCTAATAAACTGCTTAATATAATACTACGATTTTTTATTTTGTTCTAAAAACTCATAAATTAATAAGTTATAGAGCCTCATATACGGACGGACGGACGTCGTCCCGTTGCCGTTGGCCGGGTGCTTCTTTTTTCGAACTTTTTTGTGTTGCTGACAAACAAAACGAACTTTTAATGAGTTTGATCATGGTGGTTATTATTGTGCTTCTGTGATGTGTGGAATCTGTGATTGAAGAATTGAAGTTATAGAGCCTCATATTTCGTAGGCTTCAAAACTTCCCCCACTAAAACGTGACTCAGATTTCTTCCAGTTTTAAGGTTACGTGACTTGTGATAGTGCCAACCTAGTACCTAATAAACTTTGATTATAAAATAGCTTACAAAAAGGTATGAAATGAAAACAATTATCTGATTTTAGAGTTTCGTGTTCATTCAATATTTTAATGATACCAACATCCATGTTTTGCTTGAGATATAATTTGCATTTAAAGATATGATCGTAAGTCTTCGTATACCTACGGACTAAGTTGAAACATGATTTTTCATAACACCTTTGATCATTTTATCCAGAATGTCCGATGAATATATTAGAACAAGGAAATAAATCAAGACTTGTCACTTTCCGTACACAGTCGGGCCGTTCCGTAAATAACTGAACTTAACACTATTTCCGCAACATTATAAGACTACGATTTATTTTTAAAACGCTCCAATTTATAATCATATAACGCATGCTTTTAAAAAAAAACTCTAAAATGGATGAAATAGCGTTATCTACTTGGAGACCTAAGTCCTCATATACCAATGATCTTACAACTCCAATTTTTCCCAACATTAATAAGTTGTCAGTCCTAAAATGTATAGCTTTCGAGGAAGCCCGTTCTAAAACCTTCGAAACTGCCGGTCCAGAGTTACGAGCGGGTGCTTCGATTACAGGGCTTTTTCTTCGCCGATTTTATGTGGGGATTAGTGTGGGTATCCCATTGTCTGCCGCTGATCTGAATGGGTATCTCTCCCGATTTTTTATGCAGTTTATCACTGTTAAGTTATGTAAGTTTTTGTTTTTATGAGTCGAGTGCGGATGTTTTAAGCTGTGTAACAACAAACGTGATATCAGTTGAATAAAACCAGTCAAGTGGGAGTCGGACTTTCGAATTAGTAGATTCCTTAAAAATAGGTTTAAGATCACATATCCAATTCATTAAAATACCAACCTTTTAGAGGAGGAACTGTAAATAAGGAAGTACAACTAAATAACATGGATCGAAAATGAACAAATTGGTGACTATAGTAACAGAAACAGAAGCACATAGTTGAATATTTTCTTGTAAATAAGTGTAAGTTGGCATATATATATATAGACGAAACAGTACGATACATATATATATATATATGTATAAAACATGTGGGTGGTACTACAAATAGATATTAGAAGCAAATATTTCAATTTGCTTCAGTCGTATGAGTTAACAAAAGGCAATATCAAATATCGTGTTCCCAAAGAAAAAGAACTGATAAATATATTTGATCTCTTTGTAAGCAACTTCAGTATTTTCTCTCAGATAATTTTATTAGGTACTTGGTATCTTTAGGGACGTTTCTAGAATTGGTAAATTCCTTTCAATACTAATTTAACGAGCAGTGTTCTGAAGCGTCTTGTCGTCAATTCAATTCGAAACCTAGCTCAGTTTGTATAGGTCCAAAATAACTGTTTTGTTAGGTATGTTATTGAATTAGTTTGCTCATAGGTGTTTCCAGTGTTTCAGTAAATTAGAATAGTGTGACAATATATACCGAGTTGTGCGAGTAAAGTGGTTGTCTGGTACGCTAGCGCAGGGTTTCGTAATATCGTCTATAAAAATGGCAAAAAAATATTTTTATGAAAGAATCCTCATTTGTTCTTAAAGACGCAATTCGTTATGCGTTTATATTTCAACTGTCTTGATAGAATTCAGAATTGACGCGGCACGGAGACTGGTAGGAACCCATTTTATCCTTACTCTACGCATCTGTAAAACTGCTAAAGCAATCAAATTACAGCAATATTAACTTTACAAAAAATAAACATTAAATATTAAAATTCCCACGAGCCAGCAACAGCCACACGAAAAAATTCCAAAAAGTGACCAAAGCGAAAATTAAATTCGTAACACTTATCATGAATTACCTGCAAAACGTGCCTCCACTAAAATTTCCAAGCCATACGCTCTGGGGTCCAAAACAGTACCAATAAATAATAAACACGACGCAACGTAAAAACGTATGGGCAATAAACGCAATAAAAATAAAAGCACGATTATTTTTAATGTCCGACGCACAGGAACAAATGTGAAGTGCCACAATGGTTACATTAAAATTATATTTGCTAACGTAATAATTCTATTGCGTTGTGGGTTTCAACCTGTTTTGTTCCTGCATTGCTTTACTTGTAAAAGGTTTGTTAAAGCCTATTTTGCTCAAGCTTTTTATAACTTTCACAAGAAAGAGTGTTTTATAAATTGTGGTACATAATTATAATCATAGATTTCCTTTTTTGTTTATTGTTCAAAACAAAAAACAATGGTTGTATTTAGATTTTGAACAATTGGCTTTAAAAAGTTTTGTTCCAATTTTTCAATTAGTCTTGTAAAAAGTAGATAAGCAAAAATAGGTTTAGCATGATTACCCCGTTAGCGTTCGCGGGTTTTCAATTGTGTATTTGTTTTTTTTTTATAAATCGTTAATTATAGTTAATAACGTTAATGTTTGGAATTTTTAAGTATAAAATTATAATAACCTTTTATCTCGTTGTTTGCTTTTTTTATTTTTTATGACGAAGTATCCGGAGCCCGGTTTTTTTTTAAAGAAATTAGCTGACTGAATTCTTAAGGTAATATATTCAAAGCTTAAAAACAAATCCAGGTGAAAAGACAAAAAGTTTAGTCGTGATTAAGCTGACATTATGCAGTAACTTTTATTTATCTGATTTTCATTTAATCTGACTTTACTTGCAGACTGTACGTGAATTTCATTAAAACAAAACACTCCTGACATAAATAAAACTCATTTCTTGAACCAAAAGAAAATCTCCTACTTCACTCACACAAGCTATTTCAGTAAGAAAAGCTAACACAATGAAACTATTCACATTAAACTGGAATTATCTCAGAACAAACCAAATGACTACAGTTATGTCAATTGTAGAACAAAATAAGCGAGACCTCCTTGTGAAGTAGGCTAAAAAAAGTAATATACAGTGTCTGCCAAGTCATAAGCTATGGCAGTATCCACTCTGCTTCCTAATAACATTTTAATAATAAACTCCACGGAACAAAGAGAATGCCTTCGCTGCTGTGTGGGCTAAGATGGAAGAGTCCAGCGATAGTAAAATACTGTGTTATAAATAGAGATAGGTGAGAGTCTAAGATGCTAGTGGATGTTTTTGAAAGCTTTTTATATGCAACTAGATACTTTATAAGAAAGTAATCTTATTTTACATATTCTGCTTAATTTGTGGTTTAAAAAATGCGTTTTTCTGTGAAATACTGATGCTAACATGTTAAAAGTTAAAGTTTTATGATGGAGATTTTTCAAATATACTTGTAAAATAGAGAAAAATACCTTCTTGATACTAGAATAGTATTAAATATGCAATACTCTTCATAAATTATCGCCACCGCAGACTTACAAAAACAGCTAATAAATTACTACTTTTTCTATTGGTACACAAACACGATGATAAATTGCCTCACATTTCATATCAAATAAATCATAGGTCTTTTAACTCACAATACCTTAAAAAATACGAACATTGAACAAGTGTATTTGAATATTTTATCGCTGGCAACCAACACTCGCTTTTAGCTTATAACTTAAACGAAAAAAAGAAAAGAATGGAGATTTATAGTGGATTCTCACAGCCACAAATCAACCGTAGCCGTCAGAATTTGTGTGAATTTATACGATATATATGCAGTTTTTCTGGCCACTCACTGTTCTCTGTTCTTCTGTTCATTTATTTGGTCTACAATGTATTTTTAAATGAAACTGCTTATTCAAATTACGTAGCATTGTGGAGTATTTAGTTTGGGTTTAAAATAGGGCCTGCTCTTTTGAAAGAAAAACCAAACCTTATCTTAATTTTTATTAAATTAAGATAAGGTTTGGTTTTTAAGAAAACGAGAACATAGAATGATAACAAAACAAAAGTCAATTAAAACAATCGATTTATTTAATACAAATCGACAATCGAACAAGGGCCTAATCAATTTTCACAACACTTAAGAAAGACACCTTGAATTCGTCTTAACAAATCATGTCCAAACTAGGAAACAAATTAAAGGTTCCAAGTGTCTTAGCAAGTAATTCGATCGTCGATTTATTTGATTCGTTCCAATTCAATGCGTCTTATCCTATTTGTGGATGGATTAAGTCCAGGAAATGGGTCGGTGGCTTTACCAGATTACTGCTGAAGATCCAAGGTATCAAACGCTTCGTTGAGAATTAAGATCGCCTGAATTAAGGTTAAAAGATGCGTCATTATTTGTTGGTTACTCGATTGGGGCGGGTTGCGGAGAGGGTTGTGTATTTTGAAAGTACGTTTGAAGTCTACATTCATCATCATTGGCCTAGCCTTTTCCCAACTATGTTGGGGTCGGCTACCAGTCCAACCGGTTTCAGCTAAGTACCAGTGTTTTACAAGCGACTGCCTATCTGACCTCCTCAACCCAATTACCTGGGCAACACGATACCCCTTGGTTAGACTGGCTGTCAGACTTTTTCCAAGTCACCCATCTACGGACCAACCGCGTCAAGCATAGCTTAACCTGTGATCGAATTACTTATGCGGTTATAGCTTAGCCACGAAAAAGTCTACATTTATGAAGTCTACATTATGTATGTATTTTGCGGCACGATAGATTTCAGATTAAACATACCGTGGAAGAAAGAAATCAAAAAAAATAATTAAAGTGTATATTACGGCAGTCGCGTTATTGGTTTTACTTATTAAACTTGAAGATATTTACACCTTGATGGTTTTAAAGACAAACCCACTTATTAAATGGTCGTTTTCCAAATGAATAAAGCTTTTGAGTTACATATTATTATGAATCAATTACTAAACTTGCCTGATAATACAACAGTTTCAACCTTTTTAAAATGAAGACCATAATGAACTCTAAGCGTACTTGAAAAATCTTTAGAATTAACTTTAATTATTAATTATGCTTGAACTTTTCACGTAAAAGAGGTATTTGCCCAGAAGTGGGACATTTCCAGGCAGGTGTTTTGCACTAAACTAATGTGGGTGATTAGTACCTAGGTTCTCCTGTTTTAGTTTCTTCCAAAACAAAGCATCTTGCAGTGTGACTAAATTAGGTCGGTTTGACCACAACGCCAGCACCTGACCACTTACTGCGGTCTTAAATACGTAAGGGTGGCTTTAGGTTCGGGTTAGGTTAATTAAGTTCTAGATATTTCGCTTGAGGACTACAAACATTCAAATCTATTTATTTTGGTAAACTCTACTAACTTACCTGAAAAACTTTTTTTAAATTTAGTTGTAAAAAGGAGAGGCTAGTTTTAATTACCTTTGATTCCTTTAATTTGACTCTACTTCGAATAACAGATGGAAGGAAGAACATAATTAATCAAATACGAGGGAAAACTATCTTATACATTTTGTGAACTTCGCTGAAACGGCGGGGCTCAGCTAGTATATTATAATATCGGAATATTATAATTATGCATGTGTATGACATATACATATATAGGAGTACTTTGTTGTCAGTAAGTTTTCATTCAAGTATTTATAATGCTGTAGTTAGACACGTTTTAAACCTCTGAACTACCAGTCCAATCAAACGATAGTAAATTTTATCAAAGAGTGAAAATAAATATTGGGCTGTAACTGCCGTTTCTCGATTTCTAGCTTCAAAACTCGGTGACCGTTATGTTGACATTGACCGGTGACCTGTGTTGACATCTCTCGTTACTTTCAGACGGCCTAGTTTAAAATTTACACTTTAGGACTTGGCTGTTTTGACGAATCCCTAGCAAAAATATTTGCAATTTTATGAATGTGTAATGAAGCAATTTGTGCTTTGAAATACTGGGATGGATTACATATTTAGTTTTAAAACAAAATGTATGGGTATTACGAAAAATACAAAATTTGTAGAATATTTATGACCAAAAAAAGGCATTTCCTTTTTTAAAATATAACTCTCGGAATGAGGAATCTAATCCTTATATCGCGGGGAGTTTCACAAGCATTCAAGGCTCATGCTCACCTTTTAATAATTGGGAAGAAACAAAAAAACTTTTTTTTTAATATTCATTTTTTACAATCATTCTTCGGTCCTCATTTAGGAGACTCAAGAGTGACAGACCTACAATGTTTTATTATTATAAATGTTCACCATTTCGCTTCAATTACACCTGATCTATTCACGATAACATTTTCCTCAGAACACCATCACAGAACAAAGAGAAGTCGTTCCACGTTAATGAAATTAAAGCTCTTTTTCTTGAACAACAAAAAGTTTTTCAATTAAATGAACTCAAGTGTTCTTATTGTGTGTTAAAGTGCTTCTGTCTAAGGTTATTTAATCTTGCTTTTTATCTCATTTGCTTAATCTCAAGACTGTTTATAAGTGTCGTTAGCGTGATTTTTGTGATCAATTATTAGGGTGATTGTTGTCACGTTTGTGAATAAATACTAATTTACAAAAATTAACATAAATCTGTTCTCAGTTTATGACCTGATATTATAGACCTAGTTGGAAAAGTATGGTAAGTTTATTAATATTATGGCCATGCACATAAAAGATTACACCATAGACAAATCTTTGCTTATAAATAAGACTAATTCTGGAAGTACAACACTACACATATAGATACTATTATATCCCTAAACTATCTGTTACTTCGACTTATATACGAAACAATACAATGTAGGCCATATAAACAGAGCCACGATATCTCGGCGCTACACGTCATGCAATCCGCAACTCGAAACAACGACTTTGTTAAACCGATTAGGCAATATATAAATTCTGCATATAACATTGTTGTCTACATTATTCTGCACGCATGTGTAACAATTATTGTGTGCAGTGTTGATTGGCCCAAATGTCTACCTTGGTCGAGTATTTGGTCATCAAATTTGGTCAAAGGATCTTGGCTCCAATATTGGACAAATATTTGTGTTACGGATGGTAAATTATGCCTAAGATGTTCACCAAAATTATTGATTGGTACTGAGAAATACGTTAGTATATATCCAAGAATTTATGAGGCTAGGAATGGATTGATGGTAAATTATGTCACAACTAATGTACTGTAAGAAATTATTTAGTTTATAAATTAATATGGATTGAAAAAGGTTGTAGGTCAAAACCTGTTTTAATGACACTTCTTGCAACGATAGTTACACATGTGCTGATTTCCTGTCTAGCCCTACTAAACATCGTTTCACGAAACGAAATTCGAAATACTAATTCATACTAGCATAGCTCAGGTAGCTTATGATTTAAGCAGATGAAACGCAAGCTCTATAAAACTGGGTGCATAATTGAACAAAAATTTTATTCCTCTTTTATTAAACTGCCTTGAATTCATTTTCTCGTACCGTAGTCTTTATACGTTCATTCGTTTCTATCTTCCCTTTTTTAATGACTGCATATCAGAATTTTACTGAAGGAATTTAGACATTGCGGAAAATTTTGCATGGTGTGGAATGAGTCTAAATGGAAAAAGTTGCATGAACTACTAACAAGGTTTTTTGGGAATTCAAAGTAGATGATGCTAAAATCTGATACACAGTATCCGGAATGACAAACTTTTGTACACATCAACAACCTGAAGCTATCAGTGCCCGTACCATAAGTTCATAAGGCCTGTTGGTCTAGTGGTTAGTGACCCTGACTGCTATACCGGAGGTCGTGGGTTCGATTCCCGCCCAGGACAAATGTTGTGTGATGAGCACGATCATTTGTTCTGTGTCTGGGTGTAATTTATCTATAATATGTATGTATTTAGAAATATATAAGTAAGTTTATCAGTTGTCTGATTACCATAACACAAGCTCGGGATCAGATAACCGTGTGTGAGTTGTCCCAGGATATATTATTATTATTATATAAAAGGAAGAAAAGGAGTACCTCAAAATGCGCAGGCGAGACATATCCACAATACTATATTCCTACAAGGAAAACCTGTCCGCTTACTGTTAAAAGGGAAGGACGCTATCTTAGAACTTTAAAAGTGTGAGTTTGAATGTATTGATACATTTTCAATTGAAGAATGGACGGATGGCAGAGGGGTTCTAGGTCACCAGGCAAAACACTAGATTTGACTTGGTGACAATGTGTCGCGGGATCAATCAACTCGTATGGTAAGCACTTGTTTAATACAGGAACGCTGGGTGTCTTGAATGTTTGTGAAAACTGCTGCAAAACAAGGATTAAATTCCAAAGCGGGGCCGTAAGGAAAAAAAGACGACAAATTTGAAAATAACCAATTCCTCAATTGGAGTAGCGTTTTTAGAATAGGAAATTTTCAAAGTGCCACCGTACTTTACTGGAATAGTGACAGATTGCTAATTTACTGCTCTAAGACGACCCAAAAAAGCTTTAGCATCGCAATAACGCGAAGTGTGTAACGTAATGGCGAAACTGAATGGCTTGGATGGCGGAAAGACGCTGCATGATGGCGGAGCTAGTAAATAACTTAGGGTTGCTTAGCTGAGCTATTTTAGGGGTTGGGAGAGTTTAGGAACACGTATTTGTTGACTATTTAGTGATAAAATGAAAAATGCGACATGGTATATTTTCCATTTTCATGTTCCATCGAATCACCATAGAGGAATCTTGTAGGATGAAGTGGTAGAACATATTGATTTTTAAAATTACAAAAAGGGAACTGTTGTAGACTCTAAGCTTACTTCGTTTTTAAAATCAGAAATTAATCATCGAAGTTTCTGAATGGAATGTAGGCCTTATCATATATTGTACTCAACCATTGTTAAATGGGAATTAAGTTTTTCGTTATCTGCTCGGTATGAACTGTGAACCTAGCGTACCGAAATGTATCATTGGATAAAAACTAACTATTTTATCGTCATTATAATCAAATCTAGTTTTCAATTCTTCTAAATCCTGTACCTTTTCTTTGACTTTTGTATTACAATAAACGTTTCAATGAAACTAAAATAGAATGACTATTTTACGCTTATTAATACATTTTATTAGTTTAACTGTTTGAAAAGAGTTCAAATTGGGGTTTTGAACAATTTAAATATGAAATTATATTACACTAACGTAAATATGGTTTGGACAAGTAACATAAAATAACAATGTTTGTACCAAATTGGAAATTATCAGTTTAATGATTTTTGTAGGTTTTTTTCGCTTGCATTTTTTTGTTCAGTATAGTTTGTATTGAACCATAGTTTTTTTAGGGTTTTTACGGACTTTATCTAGACTCCATAAAAAGATCAAATCTGTAAGAAACGTTAAAGATCGTCATCTGAATATATGTAGTTGCAAATCGATCAATAAACGTAATATCACTGAATGAGATTCTAGGAACCGTAAATATTTCTAGAAGCAACCCTGCGGAGGCCCGGGGCGTCGTTGCCAATCTCGCGACAAATAACATTTTTAAAATTGCAACTTTGGAAAATAGAGATACGGGGCTCTGAACCGTTTAATAGTGATTTATGAAACGATAAAAATATCAACTTTTCACATTAACATGTCGGGTAACCGTTATTGTGTAACTTAGTTTTGCAGCTGTGAGTAAACTGATTACGTTAAAACCAGTTCCAGTTAAAAATCTTGGAATTTTCCAACGGTACAGAATTGTTGGGAAAATATGAGTAAAAAGCAGATCTTTTTTATTTATTAGTGTATTCAATAGGAGAAAAATATATCATAAAATAATGTAGCAAGGGTCTTTATTAAAATCGAACTAAACGACAAAAGTCAGAATTTTTAGAAATATGAAAACCCAAAGAGGGATGCAATATTATTCAGTATTTTACGACTTAAAATTATCTAATAAATTTATTTACGATCAACCCATGTGCTAAACAGATAAAATTCTACCAAAACCCACCCCATACGGGTCAATATTTTATAAATATTCTATTACCCCGGAATCAGCACGGGAAAACTCCATGGCGATGATGATAGATCTATTTCCCACCAATTCCGAAACCAAAAGGCCTCATAAAATTGGGAGGAGCATTTCTCTTTAACCCTCATATTGATCAAGCATAACGCAATACCAGTCGGCAATATCAATAAAATATTATGAGGACTTTTTGCATATCCCTGCTATTTCGGCCGAATATGATTCGACTGCTAACCTTTGTCCATGACGCAATTTGTCAACGATTTACACGTGCGTTTCAAAATCTACGCTCGTTATGATTGTGCAGACGCCATTGTACATTTTCGTACTTTTTTTTGGTTTATTATTCCCAATATAGTGTTTGTCTCAATTAGCAGTCATAACAATTTCGTTTGTTTTATTCCTCTCGTCTTTTAAACTTTTTCTTCCTAATTCTTCAGAAAAGTCAAATATCTGAAGTCAGTATTATACCCTTCAGTAGCCCAACAATAAGGTTTTATACAGTAGATTTCCATAGCTATTTCTAGGTATTTTACCATCTGTCGTAAAATAAGTTGTCTTTCGTCAAATCTTTAGGCGTATGATAAGTTTTATTGACTCAGATTTGCAAACCATAGGATTTTTACTAGATATTTTTGAAACTCAGCGAATATTAAAACGAATATCAGAGCTGTTGGAAAACTATGGATACTTTTTGTTCCTATATGGTTGTGTAACTTCCGTTTCCAACACAAAGCAATTTGAACTTAATCTTGAAAGCCATAAAGCTGATTACTTCTTGAGTACTCGTCTATTTTGATGTGATCGTAAATTACCAAACGTAGTTTCGGTTTCCATAGGCTCTATTTTGTAAGAGATACGGTCTATAATAGTTTGGATTTTTGATATGGTATCTTTGTAGATCTCCATAGACCTAGATCGTTTACGGCACCGTGATGCGTGAATGTTTTATTACGAGAGCCGCTTGTCGATGTTAGACGAAATAACACTTTATGATGGGAATTTGGGAGATTATTGGTACGCCACCGATAAATTCTACGTTCGATTTTGTGGGTGAATGCGCTTTGATATCAACGAATTGTCTATATTACGAGTTGGTATTCCAATAACTGTAATACACGACTTTGTTACAGATATCTGAGCTACTGTGGGTATTAAATGGAAAACTATGTTTTTGTTTCATTTCTGTCACGTTAAAGCTTTCTACCGGTCTTTTGTTAAAACCCTTTAAGGGTCCTTTATACAAAGAGTAGAAACAGAACCTTATTGTTGAGGGTCCGCGATCTGTCTGTCCGTCCGTCACCAGGCCGTATCTTATCAACTGTAATATAAACAGTTGAAATTTTCACGAACGATGAATTTCTATTGCCGCTTTGACAAAGAGTACAAAACATATACGATATACAAAAATAAAGATTTTCATCAACGATTGTTACGGTCACTTTGTTGATGGGTGACAAATTTATTGGTCACCCAACCAGTTTGTTTGACTTAATCCTCTGTTTCAAAGTCTAGCTCACACTTGTTTTTTTTTCGTAAGCTTCTATTTAAGAAAATGCAACTATCAAATTAAAATCAGACTTTAATATAACAGACGCAGTCATGACCTAGAACAGAGCTTGAAGATAATTCAATTTCAAAACATAGCATGATAAAGTGCAAACTGTCGCAACATTTCTCGTCATATGTAAAGTTCCTTAGTATTCTGTCTTATGATTTTAAGACAGTGTGACTGCACTTTGTATTATTTATTAGAAAGAAGTTTTTGAATTATATTGTATTTAATTTGAAAAACTGTTTGGTATGTAATAGAAGATACATTGATTTTCATTTGAGTGATGTTACGATTTTCTGTAATAATTAGATTAAAATGAACCTATGTTTCTAGGAACCGTTATTTGATTATTAAATTAACTGCTCTTTGGTTATTTGAAAGTCATGGATTTTCGCTTTTTAGTGTAGTATTTAATAAATCCTTTTTGTTGTATGTTGTGTAATATGATGGAGAGTTATAATTCTTTTCGAAGTTTCCGCATAAAGTGGTAGCTACTACGAAGAAATCTCTATTAAAAAACCTAGGTTTCAGAAGATAAATGAACGCAAAATATATATAAAACAGCTAAGAAAACAAAAATCTAAATATCATCACTTAAATACCGTAAATAATAAAATTATAGAGATTCTGATATTCATGTTTAAAGAGATTTATGAAATTAAATTTTCTAAAACTTTAAGAGATCAAAAGATTTTAACCTTTAAAGGTTTCAAATCTAATCAAACAATATTAAACTCTTAAATCTGCAATCAATTTAGTACTTTGAGCTAATACTAACTTTGACAGTCCTTTGTAATGCCTTTCTTTTGCCCTTTGATAAACTTTATAAAAAAAAAAAAAACAATATAAAGGGTCACCATGACGATTGGTGACTTTGACTGCACGGATAGCTGAGTGGTTGAGGTCATCAAGCCAAACCCACTGCACGCGACGTGTCGTATGTTCAATCCTCGCGTAGGACAAGCTTTTTTGTGATCCACTAATGCTTGTCCTGATTCTTTGTGAACAAAGTCACACGAAGATTTAAAAAGTTTTTAACACAATTAGTTGCATCTAAAACGGCCATACCACTAGACTATAACTGTTGTTTCATCAAACTCGTGAATGTTTGTCAAACCCTTCAAACCATCCTCGTAAACAATGTAACGTTTGAGTCAAACCAAAAGAAATACTTAAGAGTTTCCTTTAAAACAATGTAAATCAACGTCATGTTGCCACAAGTTTCACGAATAAATCTTTGGGAAAATTTGAACTGTGAACGATCAAAACTGTCGAGTTCCTTTGGAAAAGGTTGAACTGCTTTCAGTTTATACGTCACAGCCTTAAATTGTATTCTCTTGAAGATATATTTAGAGCAAGTTAGGAATTAAATGGAAGGCTGTTACGTACAGATAGACTGTTCTTAGATGTTACGATAAGGCTCAAGTTAATTATGTGAGAAAACCTGTTCAGTCAATTCAGTTACTTATATTTTAGAATTATATATATATATTTTTTTACTTAGTACTGCATAAAACTATTCATTAACTTGACTTATTATTTCATAAAACTAAAGTTTACTCAACATTCGAGGTTTCACAACTATGTTTATATATTCATGGATATATCTTCTATTAGGTACAAAAGTAGTTGAACAGTCCCAAAAATTAGGCATCTGGAACTATACCGTTATTTTTTTTATCAGTAAAATGAATACGCCTTCCAAATATGTTCCCTACATATTTTCATATTTTCTACCTATTTTTTATTGTATGAATTATTGGCAAGCTTAATTAACATTTTGGATACCATCAATAACCTCCCTATCTCCCGACGTTTAACCTCGATGACTCCAAACCAACGTGTTATTTAAAATGATTCCAGTTATTTCCAAGTGAAAACGTCATTGTCAATATAACCTTAATTAAAATCTCTTTGACGCGGCCTCCGCATGAAAACTGATTGGCTTGGAAGGGAAGATACGCTTCACACGTTTAATTACGAAATGTACGAATTGGTGAATGATTTTGAGGTGTTTATTGGTACGGTTTTCAATCATTTTAATCCTTTTTAAAGCTGATAAAATAGCGAAAATGTAAGGTCATCTGGGTTGCGTGACTTTTGTGAGGATTATTTTTATTGTAATAAGGTATTTGACATAAAAAGCTATTAAGTTCGTCAGACAGATTTTCCAAAGCTATTGGATACTTGAACAGAAGGTTTTCTTTTATCTCGTAAACAAGAAATTTGCCTGCGTTAGGATCGGTTCTACACCTCATGGTTTGAAATTCATACACAGCACCGAAAGGCCACAACGACACCACAGAAAATAAATTGAATTATTATTATTATTTTTAAAACCAATTTCATCTCCATTATTCAAGACAGATAAACACGTATATTCTAAGTTAAAGCTAGAACTATAATAGCTAAGTTGGATTGTGGTCTAGGGACGAGAATAACCAACATCATAATATTAACTAGTTCGCAGTTCCGACTATAATGCTATGTACGGATTAAATTGAAGTGTGAAGTTTGTAGTTTCGAAACAAGAATTCCTTAAAGAAACCTCGTTTATAACAAACTTTTAAACATGTTAGGTTTTTAGAATCAAATTACCTGTTAACACAAATCAATCGAGTCTATTTTCTTTAGATATGAATCAAGTAATAAGTAAAAAATGGGTTTATTCCACTATCGGTGCGGGGAGGGGTTGATTTTGCGTTATTGTTAATTTTATTACATTACTACTTCCCTCTTTTTATTAGTGACAACCCGACATAAACAATAAACATTAAATTATATATCAAAATGTTCAAAACGAAAAGGTTTTAGTCAGCAATAATAAATAAAAACCAGTTCCAGTTTGAGTTGAACTTGCGAAATTGATGTAAAAAATAGGTAGAATAAAAACGTTTGGTACAGTCATCCATCACATTTATGACCAATCGTTACTTAAACTTGATGCTCATTAAAAAAGAAGAAATCTGTGAAAATTTCGACTATCTGCCTATAACGGTTCATAAGAACGAACTGACAAGTAGCAAAGTCTAAAAAACGTCAGTTATATTTTAAAAATTCATTTTAACGACTCAATAAATTCACAAAAAAAAACTGTTTTTCAATACTGACGTACTTATATCTACTATCTCTACCTGCACACAACCACTCCGATTTTAATTAGCGAAATTGCGTTGGATAACTTCATCCATAGCATAATTTATCATCCTCAAAACGCTGGTACCATTCCGATATTGATATTGCACGGGAAGTGAAGTGAACAAAACCATTATTGCAAAATTGATAGGTCAAGTCTGGGGGGCTATTACCGCCTCTGAAAATGAAACTGTGGAAGAGAGACAACGCTACATGCAATATAGAGCGCCATCTCGCTTTATCAACTACAAGTCTGTGTTTAGGAGATGGTGGGAGGGGTCCTGATAATGCGTACTCTTTGCCTTTTGAATAAAATAGAAGGTTGATAAAATGTCGCACGGATCTCGGATCACGGTGAAAAGCCTTATTGAAAATTCGGCAGGTTGTGTTCGCCTTTATCGATGAATAAAAAGGTAACACGATTTCTTTTAAATCTACATGTTTAAATATTTATTCAGGTATTTTTGTGTTTAGTATCCTGTGGGTGAAATTTATGATAAATCCTACTTAATATTATAAATGCAAAATTTTGTATTTATGGATTCATGCAAAAACCATTGTACAAGTTTAGACGAAACTTGATACACAGATAGTTTATAATCAGGATTATCAATCCTAATTATAGGATACGAAGATATCTTTTACATTAACATACAATATATTACGGCTTAAAATAACTTCAATTATGTAGATACTTAAAGCGCTGACATTCAAAACAAAATTCTTAATATAACCTCATCTCTTACAGATGTAATGAGATAATGGATTTAAAAGTAGAATTAAATTATATTTCATTTTAAAAATAAAATAAAAATATTCTATTTAAATTAAATACAATTTGACTACATCAAAATATACTTTAGATATAATTTATTCATTGATGTCTTGAGAACTTTTAATGGTCTTATCTTCGTTTTATTTATCATGAAGGCATTCACTTTTTTATTACTCACTTGAGAATAAAATTTAAGGTTTTGAAAGTAAAATGTTCTGATGACAGTAACAGTATATTGAGTATAGCTTGCAGTTTATATTCAGAAGCTGGTCCACGGTTCATAAGACACAGTCTGGTGATAGTTACAATCATCAGACGACTCAAATCACTTTGTCCCGATAAATAGGTTTGAGTAAAACGTTGCATCTTTGAATGTGTGAATCAAAGAGTTTTTATTATGATCACGCTATAAAGTGTGAATCAATGAGGTTTTACCATCAATTTTAATGGACTGTGTAGCGAATTCGTCAAGAAAAAATCTAATCATTTTGTACCGTAAGAAATTGTAATAAGATACATATTTGTAACACATATACTTAGTACATGTTCAGTTCTACTGTATAGGTAATGTTATCCAAAATTATAACTTATGAGTGGCACATAAACGTCAGATGGAAACCGTAATTTAAATTTAATGGTTGTCACACAAAACATGCTGAATGTAGGTATTGTGTGCCCTAGGTATATTGTCTTAGCAGTATATTATGTGAATAACGATGACTTATGTTATATGAGCGCATAAACTTGAGGATTACTAATTTATAACCACAAGTAATAAACAATATTGTTGGTAAGGCTTTACGCCTACAGCTGTACACAAAATTGAGTAGGTGTGAGATGAAACCTCTTTATCAAGAGAAGTAACAAGAATCTGAATTGTATCATTGTAACGTTTGTTTGGGTAATCCTAAGAGAAATCAAGTTAGATTTCTGTCATATTTACGACGAATTTGACAATGTAGTACCATTTAAATAAAACGTTGCTAGATCCGTCCAAATATGTCTTCCTTCAAATCTCGTGCACAAAGACACTCAGAATCAGAACAAGCATTTGTAGATCACACAAATGCGTGTCCTACGCTGGGATCGAACTCACGACACGTCGCGCGCTGTAGGTCTGACTTGAGGTCCTCAACCACTCGGCTATGTCTACAGTCAAATAAATAATCATAATTTAGGTTAAAAAAAAATAAAAAAATAAGATTTCATCTAAAGAAATATAATTATTCATTGCCATCCAGACTGAGAATTTACAACTTGAACCCTATAAACTCTTAGCTCCACAATTATAACGCCACTTGGGCAGAGTACTTTAGGCGACACGCTTCTTAGCAGCGGTCTACCAAAATTTATTAGTACATGAGGCACGGGTCAAGCATAAATCAAATAAGACCTAAGTTCGATACTGTTCACAAAAAGTTAAATGTGGCTCCTACGTGTGTCGGGTTCAGTAGCTTTAATATTGAAAGTGCAATGTATAAAAGTTCGTTGTATTTCGTAGCGCTAAGGTAGCGTTTGTGAATGCGGTTTGAAAATTCATTTGATAATAGAAACTTCATACATTTTAATAAAAATATATTGAGTTATTATTAAATGACATCTTAATTTATTTAATTATGATTCATGTCGCCAACAGTGTATTCAAGAATTCAATAACTATCACAAAAATAAAAATTAACAAAAACCTTTTGAGAGGCATCAATACAGGATTTGATAATAATAAATAGTTACATGGTGCCACACTGTGTGGTCTTTTTGCTAAAAACGATCTTTTACCGACAACCTTTGGATGGAGTTGATTCTGCAAGGAATTGGCGGTACCCGGTTTTAAAGAAAAATGCTTAGTAATAATGAAAATTAATCATAAAAAAATATTCATAGTAATGAAAAACAATACAAGCGTTTAATCTACTTGAGCATTTCTCTCTTGCACAGCAAATCATGTCTCTACACAACAATAAATTAGCTATAACAATCAGTGTAATCACAATTACCAAGTGAACCGAGACAAACACACAGACACACAGCGTCGCGCCCGGACGTCGGCCCCTGTATCTGTGGCGTGACTTACGACCCACATCCGTCCGCCATATTTGCTTTACTTACGCCACTTCCGGGCCCCAAGGCTTGTGTAATAGCTCCCTGACAAATACTTCGAGAATCGATTAGGTTCTTTTTTATTGTTCGATTTAATTGTAATAGCTGAAATGTTGACTTGATACTGTTTCCATTTACAGATTTTTTTTACATTTATAAGGTAAATAATATAAAATGAATAGTATATGATGCGGTTCTATTACGTCTGATCATACTTCTGTCTTCTTATATATACCAGGACTTGATCAAAGCTTGTGACAAAGTTAAGACATATTGGAGGAGCAAGAAAAATCTTTAAAGAGCAGACATAGGGATGAGAGTAAATTTTCGCATACCGTCTGCCAAAATATGAATTCCCCAAACGAAACTACTTTTCTTTTTTCAATTTTAATTGATCCTGTTTTACTGAATGCCTGCAGAATATCCCTGAAATAAACGATTGTCCCAGATGTCGTAAAAACATGAAAGAGACAAATCGAACCCTTTATAGGAACAAAATCTTAATTAATTGAAAATCAATTTGATTCAATAATTAATCTGCACTTTGAACACATGATTCGTCTCCGGTTTCAATAACGTTCTTCCGATACATTTCCGGCACTTTAGAATCTCAGGGGATTTATCAGAACCACTTGCATATTTTAGATGCAGGCAAGAGTAATCTTTGTGTATGTACCTATAAATAAATTGTTCGTTATTGTGAAGTTTACCAAAAATAAAAGAAAATTTTAGGGACTTTCTGTAAATCCTGTAAGTTATAAATACGTACATAGAATTAACGAGATAATTTTTCAGAATATATCAAAAACAACTTCGAATGCGAACGTAAGACTGTTCGTTTTGTTTAGGTCCTTCCAGTCAGAAAACTAACAGGTAGCAGAACTAGCATCACTTTTAACAACCCTCACTCACAACCAACTTAGCCAAGCCAACGCCAATCAAATGCCTTTCAGCTTTATTTTATCCAAACAGACTCCACGAGAGTTCACAACAAAAGGCAATATTACAGTCTATCATGGATCAAGAGACTAAGTGACTTTGCCCATTAAGGCATGCGGGGAAGCTTAGTTGCCCATAAAACTGTTCCAAAAAGGTGTGGATCCAAAGGCCCGTCCGTGGGGAAACTATCGCTGTAATCCTATGATTGTCGTGTTTTCTTAAGGAACTTGAAGATACTATGGGACTATGGCTATTTCGGCTGTATGGAGAAGAAATGTTATGTGACTGTAATTGATTTTGTTGTTTTTTTTGCTTATTTTATTTTAGTAACTTTTTCCAAACCAGGATATTTTTTTCATATCTGACGAGAGCTATGGTTTCTGCCGTACCCGTAAAATACTGAGGTAAAATTTTTAATATCATCTAAGTTCCTCGCTGATTTGATAAAATATTTTTTCAAATCTATTTAGTGGTAAAGGTTTGAAAGTGTCACAAATAAACTCAAACAAATTTGGATTTTAATTGTTTTTGGAAAAGTTAATCTAGCCAAACAAACCACTGCTAGGATGTTTCACATTGTACTAGAAACATCCTTATTACATGCAAAAAATGTAGTTAAAAATACCGACCCACTGTAAAATAGACATCATTTTTTATGCCTCCAATAAAATAAGCTAAAGCACCAAAAACGTCTATAAACAAAACATATTACACACATTAACGCTGTTATTACCGAAATGAACTTTAAATATATCACAGTAAAGTCCAAAATTTAAATTATCGTCACTGCCGATAAACTACCAACATGTTCTTTTTTAATAACCAGAACTTTGATAGGTTTTGCGGCAATAAATTGATGTAACGCTTCAAGTAACGCCTTAATAACTTTTTGATAATGACATAGAGCTGGATTTTTTCGCCCCGTCCCCTTCGGAAAGTTAACTGAATTTAGTGGCAGTTTGCGAGGCTATATATTTTAGTAATATGCATACTTTATTGCTGGTATGTGATCTTTATCATGAGATTTTTGGAATTACTCTGATCAACATTTTTGGCGCTATCGGCTTTTTCGACTCATATTTTGACCGTTTTATAAGATTTGCTGTCTACATAAAATTTTATTTTTAATGGCTTCTCAAAATAATATGTAAATTTAACTTTTCTGTCGGTCTGTCCGTCTTTTCTTCCGTCTGTAACCTGGCTCTCTACAACCGTTATACCTAAATGGTTGAAATTTCCACTGAGAATGTATTTGCTTCTTTTTTCTTTCTATATATACGGAATAACACAATTTTGAAGAAGAGGACTTTATGTCATTGAACTAATAGTTTAATCGATTCTCGAAATTATATTTACTAAGTTTATAATGTCTAAAACGTCCGAGTTCATTGTCCTTTCGATATTTTATTAAAGTAAAGGTCAAAAACTTTCCTAATTCGATTTAAATTAATGCCTTTGATGTTGACGTTCTCGTTTTGCAAAATAAAATCAATTTCAATATTATTTAAGTAGGACGCAAAAAAGTGAAATAAACCTTCCTTTTCTGCTATTCCCCTATTTATTTAAAGAACACTCAACAAGGGTAACTGAAACACAAACGTCAATATCTTCTTAACTCGGGACAAAACATCTCGAAACTACACCCAACCCTACGATTACAATTCAACATAATTCTACGTCTGTAACTTGTAATATTTACACAAATGTATGTAAATAACAAGCACATTGTACTAAACAACTTTGGCTCAGAGATGCTCGCATAAATCAGACTTATGTAAACGGCGGAGCCAAACTCAGGCCCTGTTTGTGTGATGCGAACATTTTTTCCTTTTTTTTTCTCTCTATTTATGACTTCGTTTCTTATGAGTGAGTTTTCTAAGTTATTGTTTTCAAGTTCGCTTGGCTTTTGTTTCATTACTTTGTGTGTTATTGCTGAAATGATTCGTGTTTACGCGGTTGTAATCTGAGGGTTGAAATGTCGTTGTGGCCTTGTGGTTGAATGTGTGGATAGTATGCACGAGTTGTAGGTTCAATCCCAACGCAGGCTGAGTATCAATCTCAATTGCTCATTCATATGTTCTTTCCTTATTAATCAAAGATACTACTCCACAGAGAGCCAGCTCGGGAGTCAATGTCCAATCCTTTTCTGGGAAGAGGCCTGTGCCTGGAAATGGGAAATTTAACATTATGTTGCTGCATAAAACATTCCTGTCCAAATGCACACACATCAAATTCTAAACAGCTCTAAATATGGACATTTCACATCGAGATCAGCCTCGTAAGAAACGTTAACCAGCTGACACCCGATACGCATCGTCAAATAAACATTTACAAACAATTCCGTATTTAATATATTTACACAGCGAGTGATATGGCCCACAAAACATTTTAATACTAAATCGTTCTGACGGACAAAAACAAACAATCCACAATACTTACAAAAACTTGATTCTTTCATATTAGTTGTCGCCATAAAGGCGAACAGGCGTACTATGGCAAACCGTACAACTATATCGCGAATGAAATACAAGCAATTATGAACCTTATCGTCCTATAAATAAGAACGTTACTATCAATAAAATTGCACAAGCTAGCCCAGAATAATATTCAAACGATTATGGATCGTATGGTGTCGTAAATAAGGTGAGTGGGGAAGCAATTGAAAGTTTGTTTGGCGATTTTATCATATACGCTCGAATTGGCTGTCAGTGGCGAATGCTGTAAATTTCCGCCACTTCACTGTAACGTTTTTTGCTGTTGAATTTCACTAGATAGATTTTTTTATGTAAAAATGCGATATAAGAGTATTTGGTACTTGTTAAACCAATAGCCCGTTATTCAATAATAGTTACAGCATTTGTAGAAAACAATACTTTCTCATTGGGTTTTCAAAAATCTAATATTTACCATTTGAGAACTTTAATAAAACTGGGAAAGTACAAGTCGGACTCACGGCACTGAGGATTCCGTACAAATAGATCAAACAAAAGATAAAGGTTGGTTAAAAAAAATTGTCGCTCTCTTCTCAAATTTATGATCGTAATAAGCGGTACTTAACCTCGACCTTTATATTACGCAATAGGCGATAGTACATCATCTGTGAAAATTCCAACTTGCTATCACGGTCCATGAGATACATACTGGGGACGAACGGACAGACAGATCATCAGACTGAGGAAAAGTGGATGCTTATTAATACGGTTCTTTACCCTTTACGTATGAAACCCTAAAAAGCAGCACTTTATATTTTTTAAGTGAAATCTCGTTATTTTTCACATCACTAGTATCTCGTGGATAGGTTCTCCTAGGTGAAAGTTAGTATAAACTCAAACAAGCGGAATTTGATTTGAAAAGCAACGTCAGTCAATGCCTAAGGCTTTACCGATTTAACAGACAGCTAACTGACGCTAAAATCATAAAGTTTAAAGTTATTAAGTTTGTCTGTCTGTTCAAAAAGGTTTGTTGAGATATCTGAAAATTTAAATTTTCAACAATAATAACAATACTAAGTCTTTTTTTTCTATGATTATCTACGTTTGAAATAACCTAAAATTGTGATAAATTTTGAACTTGCATCCACATGTGTAAGACTCTAGATCACTTCGAACGAGCTAAACAACCACAACATTCGTTGTGTGGAGCCTTAGTAGGTAATATGGCCGCGTTGTTTGCCCAACAACCTTCTACAATACTACCTTTTACAACCTGACAGACCAATGGTGAAGATTTTGAAAGATGTATTTCTGGTGCCCTTACAACAAATAATATAAAAAATCATAGCTATGCAATGATTATACGGTCATTATACAACTAGGTGACCATTTGAAGGCTCATTGTTTACAAATCCCTTAATGCGTCCAATTCGCACTAGACCAGTTTGATTTCATGATATATTATATGAACTAGTATGACATACATAAGTACTTACATCCTTTATATTGTGAACATTAATAGTAGTGATGATATACCAGACAAACTCATAACACACTTTTATTACATTTGTCTGTAAAATCTCCATATAAAAAGTGAAACTTTTCATATAACTGTCTTCATCTAAATTCAGCTCCATTGCCTTTTCGAAGCACATTTTTTATTTAAAATCTCTTTGAATAGAATATATTCACGCTACTTGCAAAAGTTTTTGTCGCAATATTACGTTAAATGGTTTTTATAAATCTACATAGGTACATAAAATACCTCACAATACATTTTAAAGTGTTATGTATTTCGTTATTTTACTTTTCTTATTGGTAAAAATTATGATGGTAAAAGTACCTTAAAAGTGAACCTAAACATGTAATTAATAAAATTGGTATTAGATTGAACATGCATGTGTATGTTAGTGTGATTCGTAGCACAAAAGCCGAAACGACATCGTACAATACGGACTCCTTTTGAGTCTGAAAATAGTCGGCCGATCGTAAATATGCTCATGAGACCCGTTCAAATTTTAATTAATTGTATGCTAAATCCATTTTATTCCCACGTTTGTCATTTCAGTTGGATTTTTGCAACTAAATTTTGAGGCACTTCCCAATAAGCTAGCAGGCTGAAATTTTCAGGAATGGTTCAAACCCGATGGCAATGTAATTTAATGAAGTGAAAATTTGAATGGAGTGACTTTTAATAACGTGGGGTTTTAGATTTTCTAAGCTGGCTAATTGTTTTTTAAACAAATTTGATATTTATGTCATCTTTGTATCAGGTACGCAGTGACTCTTAAAATACGATCATGAAGACTATAAAGATAAATAACGGCATTAACAACATTGTAGTTCCTCTCAAATGATCCATGTAATAACCCACAGTGTACTAGTAATCAGGGCTCGGAACCGGTTTAAAAAGAGCGGTTAATTTAGATTATATACCGGTAAATATATCGTTCCTTCATTTACCGGTTAAACAAACGAACTGTTTTTATTTAACCCAAATGATAAAGGTTACCGGTTACTTTTGCACAAACGGTTTTGACACCCAAATTAACCGGTTAATTCCGTAATTCGTAATTTTATTTTTGCCTAATTTTTTGACGCTTCGTACAAGTTATAGTGAAATTACAACAGAAATTAAAATTAAAAAACAAAAAATGATCTATCTGAGAATGTCAATTCGACGAACTTAAATGGTGTAGGTAGATTCATGATTTGACTTGTTACGTCGCGCGCTCGCACACTTGGACAGTTGCGAGCGCGCGACGTACTCGTAACAAGCAAACTTACGCCAGTCACTACTCGGCACTCACTCGTCTCACTCCTTGATCATTAATTTTGGGTAATTCGTATAGACTCATAGCGGAAATCCGAGATAGAAATATTTTTATTTTTCGAATGTGTTGTGTTATAGTATAGGAATTTATTATGGGGCGAAAAAAAGTTAATAGGATTTATTCTATGTTTACGTACGACGAGGAAAGCAAAAAGTCAAAGTGTTTAATGGAGGGATGTAATGCAACTATCAAGGTAAGTTGGTTTTCTCTATTCCAATCTTTACAAATATATTATAATATTGTGCAGGGTAACGTCGCAGGTATTTTTTTTATTAAAAACTGATAAATGCGTACTTAGCCATGCTCTTTATCCAAGGTTTTTATACCTTTTTCTAATAGTAATCGCGGGTAGACGATAAAAGTTTCAACTACTCTGACCACTCAGTGTGCATAGTGGAGAGTGTAGGTATATGCACGTAAATAGGAGCGCATAGTCAACTCACCGGCAGTGTGGCGACAAGCGCGCTTCGCGCAACACGTATTTGTTAGATTTTTAGGTAGTTGCTACAATACTATGGTTGCTTGGTACCTATTTCGCTTCGTCGGTGATGTTGATGACAAGACAAGCCCTTTATACTATGCCATACGTATAGTTTAATTACCTAACTAAGTACTTACGTAGTTTTAAAGGAAACGAAAAAAAATCAGATAAATTTGATAATAATTGACTTTCGCGTACCTAAAGTAAGTAACCTGCACGACAGACACAACAATACAATGAATATTTTTGATTAGCTTTGTTAAAATACATATTTTTATGCGCATTATCTACATTGTATTTTTGTTTTCAGGGCAACCATGGTGCAAACTTGTTACGTCACTTTTATTCTCAACATAGAGCAAAATACGAAGAAATCCAACATACAAATTTGGCTGCTAAAGAAAATATACCGCCGCAAACGTCGAACGTCACCAAAAGTGTAATGCAATGCTGCACGAAACTTGTAACAGATCATGGTCGTCCTTTTAGCCTAATTGAAGACAAAGCTTTCAGAGACCTTATAAAGCTAATACCAGGGGTTACACAAAACCAGCATCAAGCAATTAATATCAAAAATGTACGTTCCAGTATACAGGATATGGCTCACGAAATTCGCGGAAAGATTAGTAACGAGATAAAAAATAATCTACTTGCAATTAAAGTAGACGTTGCGTCCATTAAGTTGCGAAGGTTTCTGGGCCTAAATATACAGTATGTCATGGGTAAGTACCTAAAGAATAATTTTCAGACTAAAGTTAAGATATACTTTTTTTTAATGTTATTTATATTTCAATTTTAGATGGAAAGATTGTCCTTCGAAATTTAACTATTAAAGAATTGCACGATAGAAATACAGGACAGTATTTAAAGGACAATGTAGCCGATTGTCTGAGTAGGTACGGCATAGACCTAAACCAAATTCAAACAATCACTACTGACAATGGAGCCAATATGATAAGTATGACTAACCAAATAAACGAGGCAGCTAGGGAGTCAATGAACCAGTCGGTAAGCGAATCATTTAGTGAATCGGACATCGAAACGGACGGTGAATACAACGAGGAGGACTCTGCTTTTGTTCAACAGAATGTAGAGATGGACATTGGCACAGGTAGCACATCTGGTACAGTTCGCACGGTTACAAGCATACGATGTGCTGCACACTGTCTACAGCTCGCCGTCAAAGATGCCTGTCAAGAAATAGAGGAATTTCTTGGGCATTGCCGAAGAATTGCTCGTAATTTACGTACGCCCAATATGGCAATGCGTTTAAAAATACTTAAACTGCAAAATGCAGTGATTGATACTCCCATTCGATGGGATTCTACCGTAGTTATGCTAGAAAGACTGCATAAACTAAAAGATTTTTGCATCGTTAACCTAGATTCTGAACCAGAAGTCATTTGGGAATCGATTGAAAATTATTTAAATATCCTACGGCCGTGCAGGACTTTATCAAAAAAAATACAAATGGAACAATTGACTTTTGGCGATTTCTATATTGCTTGGATGAAGTGTCGCCTTGAAGTCGAACAACTACATAGCCCTTTTGCCCGGCGTTTGCTGTCCTGTTTAAGAAGTCGTCAAGACGTACTTTTTAGCAATGAATACTTTCTTGCAGCTCTTTATCTGGACCCGAGAGTAAATGCTACACTTACGACAGCACAACAAAACAGTGCAAGAGCTGTCTTAGTTGAAACATATAAAAGGTTGACTAATTTAAAAAGAAGAACGACTGCAGAAGCTACTTCAGAACCTTTCAATCCGGGTGTTAACAATAGCGTTGTTCCAGGAACTTCAGCAGAACTTGATTCATCAAATGAAAATAACAATTTTGACAGCTACCTTCGACAACATTTTGTTACTAACAGACATAATATAAATATAGATGAACAGAATTTACAATCATTAGAAAGAGAAATCAATTTTAAGTTAGTTGCTTTTTTACAAGAACCAGTATTACCATCTAAACGCAGCATTTTAGAGTATTGGGAGCAGAGAAAGATGACTGATCCATATTTATATAACCTGGCAAAAATAGTTTTGGCGACACCACCGACTAGTGTTAGTGTTGAAAGGCTCTTTTCGTCCTTGAAATTTGTCCTTACTAATCTACGTATGTCATTAAATGACTTAATAATTGATGATGTTTTGATGGTCCGAAATAATCATTTATTTTCGTTGGAGTAAAGTGTAGTATAAAGGGATGATCATTATTTTTGTAACATGTTATTTAAATCTCCATAAAAAACATTTTTCAAGTTAAAAACCCCTTGATGTTCATTGATAGTTGCATTGTTTACTGATTCAGTTTATAAATAAAACAATCTTATCAATTATGTATTTTATTTAAAAAAAGAACATTAATGATTTTACACAAATCTTCTGCTTTTGATACAAATGGATTTAATTAAACCTATACATAGTGTATGGATTTTTTCATGTTTTAATAATTTATTTCAGTATCACTTACTTCAATTTGGTCAGTATGAAAACCTTTTACGGTGTTCAAAAAGTTTAATATTTTTACATAACATCTTGTTCGCATACATGGTAAGACATGCTTTAATTCCTCTTTAATGAGATCCGTAAAATGTTCATTCCTTTGGTCTATTACTACTTTAGAATGTTCTGAACAAGGCAAACATATTTTATTTTCTTGTTTGGACACGACTTCTACTTTGACTTTGTTTTTCTCCGAAGTACACATATTTGGTTTTAACAAAGATGGAGATGCAGGGCGCTTCCAATCGTAATCTTCTGAATCTAAAGGATACGGAGATTTGCTTCGCTTTAATCCTGAAAGAAATAACTAAATAAAGTAAAGACGAAAGCTAGTTAAAATTGCGTCAACATATTTAATTCAAATAAGACTCACCTCTGTTATTCATCCTTCGTTGCCAAATTTCAGTCCTTGTAGCCCTGCAGTACGAATTTTGGAGAAGACAGACGGCGACGTTGCGAACTTGAGTGCGATTAACAGTTTTGTAACTAAATGACCTCACATCGTCCAGGCCTGTCGAGCGAGGGTAGCGGGGGCCGAGGGCTCTCATCGAACTTGGTTTTAACCGGTTAATTATCACCACCAAAACCAAAATTAATGAAAAACCGGTATTCCGCAAAAACCGGTAAAAACCGGTAAAGTACAACCTTTAACCTAAATCAATTTCGGTTTGGGGTCAATGACCGAAACCGGTTAAGAATTTCAACCGGTTTCCGAGCCCTGCTAGTAATATTCCATATTCTGTGGCGAAGTCAATGCTTGGTTTATGAACAAATCTTGTAAGAGCCTATAAAATATGAAACTAAGTTGCTTTATGGAATTTATTCAACGATTAACTTATAGGTAGCTTAGATTTGACTTAAAAGGTCACATTATTTAGACTTTAACAGATAATTCTTGAAAATATGCTTTATCATGTGCACATGTGTCTATATGATGTGCAATTAAAAAGGTTAAAAATCGAATTCTCATATTTTTTGGGGTGTTACCTAAAAGGTAAAAACGGAACTCTATTACTGAGGATCCTTTGTCTGTTCGTCTGTCCGTCAAACCTTCAGTGTTGCAAGTCCGACTCCCACTTGACCGGTGTTTATTTAACATTAACGTCAAAATCGTGTACTCCTTGTATTAATTTAATAGTCTAGGCAAGCACAACATGTAGTACCTCAGCAATATGTACTGTATAGAAATCTACAAGTCTACACTTTTCTTAAACAGTGCTCAGTATCTATCCCAGACAGGGTTGTCTTAAGCACTCGTAAATACCATCAATCCTATTTATCAGCTGACTCCAATAAAGGATTACTCGCTGGCTAGATGAAATACAGGGGCAGGACTATCGGTAAACTTTGTACCAAGTCTTCGAGGATTAAGAAGATTCTAACGTTGCCTTTTATCTTGTTTATAAAAGTAATCCATTCTTGAATTAAACTGATTAAAAGAATTAAGTTGGAAAGTTCAAATGAATCTGGTGATCCGAATTTATCGAGTTTTTGATGTAGTTTCGAGTGTTGCAGACGTGTTGAGGGTCAATGAAGAGAACTCAAAATCGGTAGCTAGTCGAATAAACATGCCAAAGTATTATGATTATATAATTATATATAAAGTATTATGATGACATAATAATATTCAAACCAATCCGGAAACCTATTTATCTACAGAATTCTGCTTTCAAACGACCTCAAATTAATAACCAGGTAAGTTCATACGTTGTTTGCTGTCAACAATCAGCAATAATCCATAACGTTAACATAAATAGGTTGGGTTCAAACCGAGTCCCATTGATACGCCTTCCTAGGTAGGAAGTTCCTGAGTTAATTAAACTTGTCAGGGCAATGGTTGAATGATGTACAACGCGAACATTCGAGTTTTAGAATTAATTTTAATAGTTTAGATGGATTCTGTTTGCGTGTTTGCACGCTAATTTGATTGTTCGTTTGTATGCCGCGTTTTGAATGTTTGCACGTGCCTGTTATTGGCTGAGTGGGCTAACTACGCAAATAATCTAGTTGGTAGTTACTTATTTGAGGCATTTGGGGTTGATAACAATGGGACGTTGGGGCCGAGTGCAAAGTACTTTACAAAGATCTAGCAATCGTCCAGCATCTAGCGTCTTGTAGACACTTCTAGTGACAGATATTAATCTTTTGATGCTTTGATTTCATGTATATTGGTCTAAGTGTAAAAGTTAGGTTGTACATAATGAAGCTATATAACTGTAAAAAATGATTTCTTTCTCTTTTCACCTCTTAATTAATTGCTACGTGTGTTAAAATTAGAATTTACATATTTCCAAGTAACAACATTACTATCATAATATATTACACGAAAATTATCATCTAACCTACGAATTTTCATTATCGCCAACATTAACCCAAAACTCGAAAACCACGGTCAACGAAATCACAATAATATACAAAAGTTATCAACATTCATTAACACTTAACATCTATAAAGTTTAGGGTCTAACCACAGAATATCCGAAAACCATGCAAGGACTGCAAAAACAAAACATTAGGCCAAAGTTTTAGCTACCTGTCAAGTACCTGGCCTGAAAGTGGCCTGAGCGTGGCCTTAACGACACAACATGGGTCTCGTTATGTGCGTAATTAAGCCTACCACACGCTCATGAGTCCATTCTTGGTCCCTACCGTACTATTGATAGTGGTTGCCTCACGTAGATAGCGTAGGGTTGTTACTAGTTTTATTTTATTTACATGGATGTGAAGGGAAAGAATTCATGGAGTTTTACGATACAAATAAAGGAGATAATGCGTTTTACTTCGTTATTGTCGTAAGTATAGACAAAAGGTGACCCTGACTTAGTTGGAAGAAGGCCAGAGAGAAGACTTTTTCATAGTATTTTAAAGTTATATTCGTTGTAAAATTATTTACCTTAAAAACGGTTTCTTAACTTCGATTTTTATTTCTTGTTATAAAGCAACAGAATAACACCTTATGGAAAATTTTCAGCTATCTAACAGTCACGGTTCATGACAGACGGACGGACAGACTATCAGTAAACTACCGTAAATCATTGCCCTATTACAATAATTCCCATTTCGACTATTCGATACGGTTCCGTCTCGACTATTTGTAATTAACTCGAGCGACTAATCAGACGTCCCATTGATCATCTAAGTCGTACGCCAGTTATACTCGGCTGTAGGTTGTAGTTCAGTATTACGTAACTGTATACAGGTGGGTTTATTAAAAGGAAATTTTAGGTTGTAATGATGCTTAAGAAGATAGAAAAAAGGTTATACTTAACACAGCATTATGATTATAAAGCGTATGTACCACATGTAAACAATGAGGTGAAACTTTGTTCATAGCAATGAAATTGATAAAACAATGAGAGACTGGTAAATCTTAAGGACTTATAAAAATAGCATAATGTTGAAACAAACGTTATTATCGTCATTCATACAATACTCATTTTATACGGCTGGTAGGAATCTCCTCTCCCAAAAACAAGTGAGTTGTATCAGTAAAGAATAAATCAGCCAAACAAAGAAAAAAAAACTAAAGAAAAACAACATACCCGAAAACACAAAACAAAAATTAGTCAAATAACTAAAACCGCACAAAATTAATAACTATTCATTGGAACAAAGAGTCATATTAGTATTTGATATTATCCTAAAAAGCTGCGGTTTTACACACAATATTAGTTTGTATGTTTACATTCCGATAGTCGACAATCCTGACCACTGCGACGTCATTTGAACCACATTATAGTACATTCGGTGCGTCATGGTCGATGAAACTTTTGTACATCATGGTTTTATGTAACTATAGGTGTAAACAGATGTTATAGAGTGGTGCATTATTGGCTGTATCGAAGTATAATTAGAAATCATTTTTGTTCGATTGTAGCTCAAAACATCTGCCATTTTGGCATTTGGAAATAATATGATGTTCAAAAACTTTTAATATTCATGTAGCCTTTGCAATCAATATTACCTGCATTCTAAACGAATAACTATTTTTGAAGTTAGCTTAAAATTTAATGAAACAATTGTTCACGAACATAAATCTCATGTAATGCTTTCACTAGTTTACATCAAATAGTTATATTTTATAATTATGTAATGAAAATAAAACCTTTTGATTAGAGTCAGCACTTAAGTCAGAAAATTGTGAAACGTCTACGTTATGTTATGGTGACTATTTTTTACGTTCCATAAACTTTATTACTATGTCGGTCATCTGAAATCTGTTTTATTTTAAATTTAGTACCTAACTAAATTATAATTAATATCCTTTTTAATGAACATACCAATTTTTAATATAAAAAAATATCATATCTAGCTAACTGATATACAAATCTTCCACAGTTCAACTATATACCTAACCCGCTAGAAAAAACCACCATTTTTCCATTGACGTGTTCCAAAATGACCGTCTTCCGGTGGGGCCGACCGATTATTTTCAGTATGTTTTTCTTAACAACGATGACGCGTGGCTTGGCATCATTTCGATGACATTGAGTCAACTTCACTGGATTGTTTCGTGCCAAAGTGGATTCGAGGACTTGTGTATTTTATGTAAGAGCAATATTTTTGGACAGGTCTATAGTTTATTGGGTTTTTAACTGGCAGGGCAGTATATAGACTAATGTAGAGACTTTAATTCGGCTGAGCCGAAGTTTATAGTCCAGTAATTCGGAAAATGATTAAAGAGTTAAGTTTTTGGGCATCCACCTGATCATGTCAGATCCTCTCCGGGTCATGTCAGTCTAAGCAAACACAGTTTAGTCAGAAAGCAGCTGACCCTAACTGCTTCCTTTCTTAAGAGAGCGGGTTCAGAAGGATTCGTCCGCCATACAAAAAAAAGTACGGTCCATTAAGCTGTTATGGTGTCTCTAGCCTCTAACACACAAGAAAATATAATTCCTTGAACCTTCCTAAGTAAATTCAAATATTCATAACTAATAAGTAATAAGGTTTATAACAATTGTTATTTATGTCGCTAACATCTGCCATATGGCGATGCGCTCAAACAATTCTCAGTCAGACGTAACTATTTCCTAGAAACTCATGACTAATAACATGAGAGTCAGCTTAATGCTATGACAAATGCAATTTATTTACAAGTCTGTACTGAAAGTACTAGCTTTAAATACAAATATTTTTTCACTCTACATTTGTCTTTAACATTTCATTTCCATTAACATGCTGATAAGCTTATTTTTGGCTCCAAAATTTTCCTGATATAGCCGATCCTATTTCATTAAATTGGTGATTAATTTCATATTCTAATCAGATCATAAAGTATTGGCAATCAATCCTAAAATAAATATCTAGTCAAGGGTTCAATCACTGTGCCAATTGTGTACCAAACGACGTTCGATCAAACAAATATTATATCGACTATCGACTTTCTCCACGAGCCCTCAGCAATAAACTATGTCATTGACTACAAACCGCGGTTTACTACCGCACTCTACGTCATGCTTACATTCAAATCGGCATTGATACATACCATTAATAACATCCAACATCTGTCTACTGTACAACACCAATCACACACGTGCACAAAACGATCCATTAGGACGAGATAAAAGAAACGAACACTATTTATAATACTTTATTGCCGGTAATATTTGTATCGAGTTTTATTTATTAAAAAAGAATGTATATGTATAACGGACGCCTAGCCGACACCAGACGCGTGCGTTCTATATTTAAACAACCCGCGTGCTCAGAAAACAACAAGTCACAATATTTAGAAACCGACGCGGGAACGCACGCATCTACATCCCGTGTATTCTACGGTAATTCAAAAATGGATTTCTCACTTACGTGACAGTGAAGTGTACTTTTTCTAAGTGTGATTGTGATGTGAATATTGAAATGTTCTCCAATTTCAAACTTCCCATGCTCAAGCAAAAATCGTCCAAGGAGGACCCACTTTACTGCTACGGGAGCGTTAAAACGAAACCACCAAAAACCCCGACGCTGTCTCGCGTGAGACGACATCAAAGACGTAAGTTTTGCTATAACACAGCTTATATTTGTATAATGCGAAAATAAACACGGCTTAATGAGGTGCGGGCTTCTGTTTGTTCCTTTCGTACCAACAAACTTCAAAATTAGATGTTTCTGTTAATGGGATGCGTCGCGAAATCCCGAATGAGCTTTGCAATGTGGCTGGTATTTGTGTAAATTGGAGTCGAGCGAATCTGTTCTCAATCCACGCTTATACAAGGATTGTTTCTAGTGTTGACAGTTTTGATTAGAGAGGGGAAACGCAGGTGTCTTAGTTTGCATTTGAACGGGCGTGACTGACGCGGAGACTAGTGCTGCACGTTTATTCCGAGTTTGTAATTCCGCGCCTGTAGCGTGGCGGCTTTGTATTGCAGATATCTCGGCGCGTTCAATGCTACTCAGATTGCTTACAATCTTGCGTTAGTTTACGTGGAACTGCTAGTACATAACACAATACACACGCTTAACGTACTGGTATAAGTTAGTAGGTAAATCTACGATCTAATAGACCAGTTCGGAGTGTATTCCCTTGGCGGCAATCGGGCCGGATCCGTATTAATTCTTAGTTAGGCAACAACAATCAATTACGGATAGAGTACTAAGACATAATGACCTTCCAATAGTTTACTATGTGTGTAGTTATCTAGTTGATGGATTGATCTGTGGATAATATTTGTCACTCACGTGAATATGAGATTATTTTAGGCGGTTATTTGGTGATACTGATTGTGCACTTATTATTTACCACTGTACTTATAATTTTACTTAATATTATGTGGTAATGAATGAGGTCAAAAACACAGCAAGACGTTACAAAGGCTTTAGCGTGGTATTGGAAATAAAAATGTATACGGTATTCTTTTTGAATATATATTATAACAAATCGATCTTCTAATCTAGTTCTTCATTACAATATCGCAGCCCACATTAAATTTACACATTTCATCCTTTCCTCCTTATCATAAGTCCGAAATACAGGAACAGAATCAGAATCTAGTTTTCTCACGCGTCTACGCTATCTTCATGCTTAATAAAACTCAATATAAAATGGCCTTTTTTTAGAGTAACTATCCTGAGAATGATTCATTATTAACTGATGTAACGGTTTTCTCACGCGTATTTATCGGGGTTGCCCGACTAGTTTCGGACCCAACCGCCGCGTCAGCTCATGATTAAGGACTCCAGTTGGGTCTGAAATTAGTCGGGCAACCCCGATAAAGTAAACCGTTACACCACATAATAATAAAATGGGCCTTACTAATACTTAGTTTGTTGTTTAAAAAACTGCAGGAGAAAAGGAATCTATTTGTAAAATCTAAGAATTAAGAGCGAATGTGTGCATGGTCGACTACGATAAAACACAAGTAGGTAACTAATAATGATATCACTAACGCAATATAATGAGAACGCCGGGAGGTGCGGGTTGCCCCAATAACGATTTGTTTACAAATACCAGCTATTTATAACTGGTTGCTGTACTGCATGGATTCGACGTGGTTTTCATTGCGTTCTTAAACGGATCATGAGCAAACTCTTGTATACTATTCAAATATTAGTACGCAATGAACTAAAAAATAGCGACACGAAGAATGAACAGCCTAAAACTACCAGTGGGAGATTCCCCCCTGAATGGCCAGTGGTCATTAGTCAAGGTCCATTTTTCCAAGAGAAATCACCACCAACAGGAAAGCTCATGAAACGGTTGAAGTGTATGGAAGTATCAGTTCTAAGTCACGTACCACCCCGTCCCACACTACTGGCCGGCTCGATAGCCGACGATAGCCCACGCTCGATGTATGAAGAATTGGAAGAACGCATTCCCATACACAAAACCCCGTATGTCGTAGCAAGGCGGTTAGGTTTAATTGGTAAGAGACTCTCACTAACGGTTCCCTTCCCGAGAAAGTAGGTATCCAAGAATATTGACACGTGAGTTATACTTGAACAATTTCTATGATCATTACCACTTGTAAAATTTTACTCACCTACAGGACCTGAAACAATACATTCGCAATGCGGAGAAAAGCACAAAGGTTCATCCAAATAACAGATTTCCAAACCCCTCAATTTTGAAACTCATTAGTTAGCTATGCTTGACTTCATAGTCAAAGATCGCTTGCGCGATTAACTGCTGAGATCTCAAATTGTGTTAACCGCTTGACATGTTCAAAAAGCAATTATGCTATATTAGTCGCCGAGTAAAAAACCAGATCGTTATTGATTAGACCGGAACATTCTTCAGGGACAACAAAATAAGGTAAAGTGTTATTGGATTTGTATTAATTGTCTCAAATAGAATAAAAGACTAGTCTTATCTGCTGTCTGAACATACGAAAATAGGAGTTAAAGGACGAGAAGGTCTTTGAGTTCTCTGTAAAGTGCGCCAATATTTAGGTGTATGGTAATACTTTAGGTATTTTTTGTAGTATTACAATATTTTACTAAACATTAAAAAGTTGCTTCAACTTTTTTTTTACTTTAGAAGAATAACCTCAAATTTTAGCTTTTTATTAAAAATATATTTCAGGTTAAGTAAACATTAGGAAAAGCATTTTCTTTCTCTCGAAAGTACTAAAATTCCCAGAAAATGTCTGTAATTCCTGTAACCATTATCTACTATATCGAAAACGCAATATTTCTTGATAAATAAAATAAAACTGTAAGGAAAAATGATAAGCACGCAGCAAGAGCGTCGATGAGGCTCCAAGCTCTAGGTAATCATTAATGTCCAAGGCATTTCTCGGGTGACCTAATTCGATAGTCGCGCTAATGCACTCCTTCTCACCTACCATGATCTCTTTAATAATCACTATTACTAATGTGGAAAAGAGATGACGCTACGCTAAGTGCATAGCGCTGTTTCACTTGCACAATGATGTAAGTTCTGCTTTAAGAGTTCGTTGCACAGGCACTGATAATGCTTGCGATACTTATAGAAAACTATTTTAAACGCTTCAAAGGAATTTCTTAGACGGTATTATAGTATTAATGTTTGACCATGTTTTAGTGATAATATTAACTTTTGTTGTTAGAAACTGTGGGTCACATACTAAGCATAATGTATTTGGTAACTATTAGACGAGTGACAAACTATTATTGGATAAGCAGCTTAATATTACGAATAGACTATACTTTAGAAAAATACATATTTTTCAAATATTCCTTTCGTTTTACCTATAAGCATACACCGTGATTTTTAGTCGTCTTACAAAAGCAGCACAGTTCATGTATCCAATGACTACAACACGTTCATGATAAAAAATAGGTATTAATGAGATTTAAATAAATTTAAAATGCAATTTTTATTCAATATTATGATGCAATTCGTAGTTTTTTAGAAACACAGCTCTGTTGCGAGAGCGGTCCGAGCCTTGTAACAATGGTGAGGTGCGCAGGCGGCGGCGTTTTTATCTCTTGTTTAATTTTTCTTCGTAATTATTGTCTTAGTTGATGATAAAAAAATAATAATCGTGCCTAGTGGTATTTTACGTCGGATACATGAACTGGGCTGCTTTTGTAAGACGACTAAAAAATCACGGTGTATATGGAAGCTCAATCCTTACTTGATATAAAAAATGTATTTGGAATGCAAAAAGATAACGAAAATTCCAATACCGCCTCTGGATAAAAAACAATAGAAGCCAGTATTACTATCACTAAATCAAATAACAAAAACATAACGACTAACTTATATTTTGGCAACTCAATAAATCCTACATTCGCAATTCTTGTTCCCCCCAATTTTCAAGTCTCAGTCAAAAGAATAAAAAACGCTTCAATAAAAAGGATAACGGGGAAATTGGAATCGAGTGTCGATTCAGTGTGCTCTCACTGGATATCGGTTCGTGAGTCTACATCGAGACGAGTATCGATATTCTATAAGGCTGAATAACTTTATGTATTGCTTCGATTGCCTACATTCGAATGAAAAAATACGAGTAGTTTTGATTGAGTGCATAGAGCGGCCTATGTTATTATTATTCTACGTTCGGAATGAATTATGTTGAGTTGCGTTTTGCTTTGGTAACTTTCTAATATTATAAATACAAAAGTTCGTGTTGTTTTGACTTGTTTAGCGTAACTTCTAAATTAAAATTAACCAAACTAAAGAAACTTAAAAAAAATAATTATAGACCAATTTCATACAGGCGAAATCGTGAAGAAAACTTAGTTACTACATAAATTGTTGAGTACTACTAAATTCTACTTATACGAAATTAATTGAAAAGTTCAGCCCCTCTAGCCAATACTCCACAATCGCTAACGTCAATAGAAAACTGTCAGAAATATGAAGATGACATGTCAATGTAACATCACTTATCGACATGTCATTTCCCTATATTTGAGCATTATTTATGGACGTTGACGATTGTAAAAAAGTTACTTAGCTAGAGGGGCATAAGGTACTCATTTTTTAAAACGAGTATGACACTTAATCTGAACATCTCAAGTTAATTCCTTAACCTTATGGTAACATTATTACTTTGAATCTTACTTAATTTCACTCTTAATGATTTCTTATTCGTAAGAGATTTTATCGCAGAACATTAAGGTAATTAAGCGGCTCTTATCACGACATCCCGACACGGTTTTAAGTAGAAATAATGTTCCTAGCAAAGTTTACATCGTTTAAGATCAGTATGAAAAACTGTAACAATTTACGTTTAAATTAAATGTGAACTTTTGCCTATTTCCAAAATATAATGGATCATAAACATTTTTTTGGGATTTGTTTTTTGATCAATCATTGTATTTTTTGTATGTATTCAAGTTTTTTATCTCATAGAAAGATGTTTTTTTAAATGTGCGGGGATGGTATTTACAATAATAGTTATAGAAGGATCATGTTCTATATGTTAAAACTATATATTTATTATTTGTCACTTTTCGTGTCGCTATTATTAAAAATAATAATAACAGCCTATAAATATGCCACTGCTGAGCTCATACTTGTACCCGTGTAGAGAAGGTTGAGCAATGGTCACCCAGCTTATGGGGTTAAGCAAATTCCGATGCGTATATGTTGAATCTAGGTTTCCTCGCGATTACTTTCCTGCTCCGTTTGTCAGTAATGATTATTACTGCATTAAACAATAGTTATTCTGAATGTCTGTTCCTTACTGAACGTTGTTAAAAATAGTTTACTTTAGTTTTAAATAACGCATTTACAAAAGAAACCTGTTTATTTTTAGTAAAAAAAAAATAAAGAAGAGATCAAATTGAGAAACGATTTGAATGAATCTTTAATTTTTATTAAATGACTTGTGCTTGATTACATATTTAGTACATGCAACAATTACTTGCATTTTTCATTTTGGTATTTAAATAGTTGGTTTGGTTACTAATATAAAATATAAGTCAAAATAATAAATCAAGAATCAAACTTTGATAAGAAACTCTCCATATGCCGAAACCAAAAACAACTCTACAATTCATAACTTAACTAATTTAAAGCATTTCATCTTGATAACCAATACCGAAGCAAGGAAAACCGCAAGCTAAGCCCAGATTCTACCGTCCCTCCTAAAAGTTACACAACAGTCGCAAAAGAGAGACAAAGCTCTACATCGTGTAGAGCGCTATCCCTCTCGCACTTCCACGATATTACTTTAAGACGTGGCGGTAGGCCCCTGTATCTATTACCGTCAGTCCATCAGTAAGACGTCGAAGCCATTGAGAGGGCCAGTTATTTAGAGAGTGTTACGTAAGTTGGCCCTAATTATGGACTCATTGGACACCGGCCATGTTGAACAGGGAGCGTTATGAGCGAGTATTTTTCTTGGCAACGCTCTGTTTTATAAAGGAAGTTACGGTTAGGTAGTTTGAAGTTTTGTGTTTATGATTATGTTTTTGATTATCAAAGATTTTTTTTTGATGTTATGTCATTAAAGTGAGAAGTAAAAGTGAACATACTAAGAAACTACATACTGCCGACTTTTTTCCAGTAACTCAAATTTAACTTTCAGTTACTTGAAATGTCTCCCTATACCTATTGCAACTCAAAAAGATAGAGTCAGCGTTATTGAAGATACTGATCAAATAAAACAGAAACAATTTTTCTCTTTCAAACGGTTTCCTTCACTACGCGTCTAGCCGTGAATCAATGATAATTTTAACTCTATGTACTGACAAATTAAGTTTTAAGGTCTACCAAAACAGTTAAATCCGTTTTCAAAACTTTCGTTACATAAACAGGTAAATATTACTACAAACATACATCCGAATCTGTACAAAACATTTCTCAAGACCATAACTTACGTCAAACCTTTCACGGGAGGCGTCAACCCGTAAAAGACCACGGTGGGTCCCGAATACCAGTCTCAAGCCTTGTGACCCGGCACTAACGCTTCGATCCCGACCACGTGCCTTGCAACCCAACGAAATGCGTCCGAATAAAGCTGTAGGCATATGAGGGTTAATAGTAAAAGGCGGTTGAAATTTTGTTTATTGAGAAGTATTTTGAATTAATTGTGAATGAGAAATGCGGTTTATCAAATGAAGTTAATTTAACCCTAGCATTAAGACAGACGAACAAGTTTTACTTTGCCTAAGGCTTTGTTTTTAAAACGACTTCAGGACAAAAAAGAAACCCTTGTGTTGCCGCGGTATCACAGAGAGACACTCTCAGAATTTGTATTCGTGGATCACAGACATGGCCTACTTCGAAATAAAACCCGTGAGGCATCTCGCACAGTGGTTCTTTAAAGGTAACCAATGCCATTTGGCTTTCCGTACAGTCAAGTTTTGAAGCAATCACATCACTATTCTACATTATAAAGTAGATACACCTATTAACAATCTTAAGAAAAGGAAGCCGTTTCTTCTAAAAAATAAGAGGAATCCGTGTTTGATCGTCGTTATAAAATCCTAGGCCTATTTCTGTGTAAAAACAACGTCAAAAATGTTAACTACGACCTCTTTCTGCTCGTATTTGTATAGTTACTGGCTTAAAAGATAAAGTTTAAATAGCTTTCGTTTACGATGAGGCTTTCTGGTTAAACATGGTAGAAATAAACAAAAACTCGTACACATTGCTATACAGACGTAGCCTAAACCGTTACCAATTTTATAGTTCGGCCGTTTCCTCGCGCCGACACCTCACTGACACCAGATGGCGCGCCACGTGGCACATTCATGTTCTCCATGCGCCTAAAAGGACAATAAGACCTTTGTAGACGGCGAAAGGGTTAAAAAAATATTCTTGGAAATTGTTTGATAATACTTTTTATTTGAATTGAATTGTTCTGGCTATTGCTTAATCTAGTTTGCTACATTGATTTCTATTTTTTTTTCTATAAGGTAAAACTTATCGGTTCGGTAAATTAAAACACAGGTTTAAGACATAAAAAAACAAAACACACTCTGTTTAATAATTGACAATTACTTTTACATCTAGTTGTCAGGTATCTGTCTTGCCAATGTGCAGAATCAATACATTTTACTTAAAAAAAAATATACGAACAACATTAAAACCTCAAATTAAGACAAACTTGTTTTGCGTATATTTGCATTAGAACTGAGACGCTAAACATATTTTTGTTGGCAACTTATTTGAAATTTAAGGACTACCGGAGTTGAAAACTTAACACCTACTTTACCCAAGTCTTCAAAGAAGTATACACTCATGTGTTTTAAATTTTCTTCGTTGAATAATACTTGCTCCCTCTCTTACTCTTCCATATTTTACATTATACACATCTCTTTCTCAAAACGGTTTCAGATAATTGTTGTTATGTTTTGAAACGTAAATGTAGTTTTTTTGTCCTTATACTTTATTATTTTCATTTCTTGTAAAATAAATTGTCAGCTTGATATAAATATAAACGTTTTGACAATGTAACAATAAAAACCTATTTTCTTTGTATATGAAACACTATATTATTAAAACCTCCATAACAAAGACTTAAACTCAAAACACACCCTTTATATGAAAGAAAAATTATATTTGGTTATATATTGCTATAAGCCAGCATACTAATATAATGAAGATGGATAAGGGGGGATTCATTTATACCAGAGCAAAAATAATAAGAGACAAAAGCCGGCTACAATTGTTTTATCATAACAAACGAAGATACCATGATAAATGATCTTACCGATCGTGTAACATGCCCAATAATGCCTTAATACCTTTGTAAGATCACGCCAACTAATTGCCTATTTATTTTAGTAATTCGTTGATTATCATGTATGAGCATACTTATTGAAATGTTATGTTATGTTATTGTATTGATCGATTTTGAATGTAATTATGTTGATCGATTAATTGAACCGTAAACGCAAGATTTGACCTAACAATGTATGCTCTGAATCAGAGAGGATTAACCTGAGTCCTATATCGTCGCTTGTGATAAGGGAATCTATGCACAGTTGATAATAGTCTGAACTGTGTTATGAGACATGAAAGTATTTTAACAGTATGATCAATGCAATAATTTTACAATATTCAGAAGACGACGTTATTCAAATGAAAACCATAAGGAGAAATGTGAAACAAAAAGTTCTAATTAACATCTTCGATAAAATTTAATCCATTCAGAAATATTAAATTTAACAAACAGTAAGGTAACAACCGACACTTAATTAAAACATGATTACTGCATTTTTATGTGATCCTTAAAACAGCCTTCAAACTCTACAATCACCACACCATAAAATGCCTACAAGAAACTTTCTTACGATCCCCTGAAACAAAACTGACAAGTGACGAAGTTTTAAGACAGTTTGCAAAAATGAATGCATACCAAACTAGGACTTGTAAGGCGACCCAAAGGATCTGCCACCACCTTCTAAAATAAGATCATAGCGGGAGCGGAAAAGAGATGTCGCTCTACGCCGTGAAGTATGCCGTCTTGCTTCCACAGCTGCAAGAATATAAGTTTAAGATTTGGTGGTAGGCGACCCAGTAAATTATACCGAAGACGGAATGGTAAGTAATTGGGATTATGGTAATGAGAATAATGCAGGGACACGATTGTTCTTTGTGGAAGATTTTTTACGGGCACCAAGAGATGAGTTATGTCTGCTTGGCTTATACAACTCGTTCCGTGAATTACTTACTGGAATTAAAATTAGTGGGTTTTTGGTAATGTTGTTTGTGCATGGGTACTTTGTACTTAACATTTGGTTTTAACATCCTGTTAAGAGGTTGTTGCCTTGAAGAGGATATTCAAAATTGCTCTGTCATACAATTTAATGTGGCTCAAATTTAACTTTGATGTCTTTCGTTTCTCGACAAATCGATGTACATACAAAAACGTATAGATACCTACTTACGTACCATTTTGTAAACGCTTCATTTAAACATTCATTGATAACCACAAAAAATAAAATTGAATTCCAAGAAAACACCAAGAATTCCCAACTTGAATTTACCTTTGAAAAACAATAAGTTACTCTCCGAATCTTATAACGAATTGTAACCACGTACAGTCACCGACAGTCTCATTCCGGGAACCATATTAAAAATTCCACTTGATACACCGTTCTCACCTGCCGGGCTTAATGGACCAACGAAATACGAATGGAATAAAATACATTGAGAGTAAAATTTAGACCTGTAGTGCTACCAACTTCAGAAAAAAAAACTTTCCTTCTTTAGCCACCTCCCCCGCGAGGCGACTGTAAATGGATTATTCATTTGATTATTGGAGCAGTCGTAAAAGAATTCAATTTTGGGTTCGCCGAAATGAAATTTCTGAAACCTCTTTTTCTCGACTGCAAATAAATTTACTGTTGCGAAATAGGTTAGCTCGGTTCGAGTTAACGCTGACTTGTAAATGTGTAATACGTGCATTCCGCTTCGGTACTAGATGTAAATCCTGGACGAATAGTTCACGTGAGAGCAAATAATAATGTGTATTGTGTTTAAAGTAATAACAGCACTCGTGTTCTGAAAGAATTCGAAGAAATAAAAATATGTGGTAAGAAAGTTTTGCATTTCAATCGTAAACGTACGAGTGCATACAATTTTGCTGTTTTTAATTTAACATTAAGGTTGTTATGTCAAATTGTACAGAAAACCTAATATCAGTAATGTAAATATAAAACATTTTCTTAGTAAATATCATGAGTACCTATAGTTAAATAATTTCCACGAATTAGAGTATTCAATTAATATCTCGAACCGCAGTTAAAAGACTTGGTAAAGCGAGTGAGTATTAAACGTTTTTATAGGTGTCTCTTAACTAGAGTTAATGGAGCGAACGAATTAGAACGCGATTCCCCGAAATCAGACTTGTTGGTTGATTAGAGAGGCCCGGAATTGCCCCAGAAGAAATATTCTTGCTACTCATAGCAGCACCATTTTTTTTCATACAGTGTTCTTATTAATTTGAAATATCAAGTTCTAATTTTGCAATGGGTTCTAGTTGAAATCTGTAGGTTTGCTACACAGACACATTAACAAAGTCAGATTTATTTTTGATATGAAGGTAAAGTGATAAAAAATGTATATAAGTAGAAAGGACTAATAATAGTGGTCGCTCCTTATTTTAAACTTAATAAATTGCTTGCCTATCTATCAATCAAAGACAAACACCAAAACTAGTTTACTTCCCTCTTACTTAATTAACAGGCTTCGAGAACGAAATACTAAAAGCCGAGACGAAAGGCTTTAAATGTCAATACGCTATGTAATTGACAGTTGTGACCACGAACTGTCACCTGTCAAGTGAGCCGATGGATTTGGTAGCGACAATTAATCGTTGTGCACGACTGTACTACTAACACGCCCGATTTGACTTACAACTGACTTTTATCAAATCTCTCCGGCAAATGCCAAGTAAATTTTTAAACGTGTGTGTCAGCTTTAGGTTTTGTTTGAGCCGTTTCAATTACTTTAATATGTTTTGTGTTGTTTCTTGTTATTACCGCTTTATGTATTTAAATCGTGTTATGAATAATGTTATTAAAAAAAGTTAATCATTTTTTATAAAAAAATTGAGGTTTTTATTTTGTGAACATGTTTATTTGTTAGTGCTTTGTTAAAACGTGTAATAAAAGTTACGAGACAAAAATATTTATAGTCTTAACAATAAACATAAAATGAGTCTCGCGTAGTAATAAAATTCCAGCTTTTAAATTATAAATACAGGAACATAAATGGATTTAAGTCATATAACACAAAAAAAATAGACTTTAACAAAAAAACAAGCAACCAAACATAAAAATAACATTTATTTAATGTGTATTCCAAAATTATAAATATTTTGTACCCTCATCAAAAGCGAACGGCTCATAAAACCTACGGCTATTTTGAGTTTGATCAAATGCAAACGAACCAAACAATAAGGTCAAACCATTTTTCTTTGATGCGGTTGAACCTTAAAAACGTTAAAAATGAGCAAAGTAAACTTTGACGTTAGGTTTCTGAGTGCGAATGACAGTTGTTTCTACCCGAATACACCGCGAGAGAGCGGAATAAAATAAAAAAGCAAATTACTTTTGTTATTGACTGTACATTTTCGTTTGCGAGAAGAATATTTGTGGTGTTGTTAAAATGTGAGCGATCGTCGTAGTAAAAAGTTTTGTGTGTCTTTGTTATTACTTTTTCTCAACTGTTTGTATTTGATGTTGTATTGTAAGTTGTAACAATTGAAATGAAAATTGGTTAAATAAAATTTTATATTCAATATAAAACTAGTCTACATACGAGTATGTTTAAGTTGTAGGAATTTAAATTGTGATTTATTTCTGTTATTTATTTTGTTTTAGTTTCTGATATTTATTATAACTACGCTATTATTTACATAACGAACCTTAATTAATAAAACATACATTTATTTTTTGTATAATGGGTAAACAAAATTATGTGCAAAATATATTGATTAAATAGTATGGTTGAATAATCAGTTTCAGTTTGCCAAAGGAAATTATTGCGCGTATATTAAAATGTAAATAATCAAAACATAATTGAAAACGATAAATATTAATTGAACAACTGTTATTCGCTTATTATTAAATATTTCCGAAATGATAAATGATGACTAATTGTATTCTTTTTAGAAATAATGGAAAAAACTTCTTAATTTTTTACAAACAATTAATAAGGCTGACTATATCCAAATAATTATTTAAAGGTAAAATGTTTTGATTTCATTTTATGACCCATTTTAAATTAATTATTGTTTAATCATTTTATTAGAAGCTGAAGAACTAAAATTCTTCTGACATACACAGAGACATCATAAAGGCGAACCCACGTACCCCAAAACGCACATTAATCTTTAGCGTTGCGAAAGGTATCGAAAACCGAATTTAATTACTGAAATCCCGAAATCTAACTACAAATACTTTATCTAGCATGAGGACCCTTTTCAAACGGATGGTGTGCCACCTTCCTACCGCAAATAGAAATATTTATGGAGCCGAAACGTCGGCTAGGTTGACAGTCGCCAAATTCATTGTTAAGGTTCGTTCACTGGTTAAGGGGGTAAAGTTTTGTTCCAAACTTTTGTTGCGGCAAACAGTTTATAGTTTTGCTTTTGCTATTGTGTTTTATGATTCTATTTTTTAGTTTATGGCCAGGTTTTGGTGTATGTTCGTTTAGGGGTTTAAAATTGTGTTTCGAATTGTTTGTCGAGTGTCGACAGTCATCTGTCATTTTCCGACTTATTTTTTCTTTGCTATTAAGACTTATGCAGCGATAGATAGACAATTAGACATAATATAAAAATGTGAACGAATCTTATACAGGAAAGATATGAGTGTTATCGTTTTAGTTTAAGCGACAAAAAATGAGACTTGAATGTCACTTACTCTTAACAGTAACACCTTTCACAAACAATGTAAAACACTAATACATTCTGAACAAAAACATACTAAAAACAATTAATCTTGTCTCATAAACGAACAATTTACCTAAAACACAATTACGTTAAATAATAATAACAACGTAATACCCTACTTAAGGTCTGAACACCAGCAATCACATTTAACAAAGCCTGCTTTACGGTCTAGGTCTGGCTGGCTTCATCAAAAATTCCCTCTGTCACAATGCCTGAGCATACGTCACTAATCCTTATAACAACACTATGTAGGATACTCAAAGGGAATTGGTCTGGCAACACTTAATAGGCGAGCTAACTCTGTGGGTTATTTTGAAGGTTGATGATAAAGGGTATACAAAGTAGGTTTGTTTTTAATTGTCTTTTTTAACAAAGGAGAATTATCTGATCCAAAAATAGAATAAGTATACAAAATACCTTAATGGTCTTCTAAAATCAGTAATACAAAAATTGAAAAAATTATATGTAACTTCTAATTTGGAACGTGCCTTTTTAAGTAGTTTAGTCTTGAAATTACTAATAAAGTATATTCTCCTTTAATGTAAGTATTTCGTACCACAACGCAAACCAGATGCGTATGAAAAACGTATTTTCCATCGAATTAAAAATAACAATCCAAAAACAAACAAAATATATCACAATAACGCGCAATCCATTTACGATACAACCAATAAAACACGCTTACCCTTAAATACAACAACACGAACATTATTCAACGGAATAAAACAGGAGCGAAACAAAACTTCCCCTTAAGTGAGACATCTTTACTATATCTAGGGGCGCTTCAGAAACTTTAAGCTGGCCATCTGTTCCGAGTGCCGATGTCCAGCCTGTCGGAGCGAACAACTTGCTGAATTTACCACTTGCAATCTTTAATTTGTTGAGCGCAAGATGTAGGATGACGCGGGTTATGGAATAAAGGTTAATATTTTTTGTGACCTAAATACAGTGACTTTATTATGAGAATCTTATATATTCAAACAAAACTTGGAACTGTAAGTTAGAGTATGCGCTAGTAGGTATTTAACAACTACATGAAGATACTCAACTTAAAATGAAAAAATACAGTAGGTACTAAAAATAATCTTTATTAAACTTTGATCAGGTTTGTATTTGATCTGACAGCTGAAACCCTTACTTAGAAATACGTTTTACAGAAAAACAGAATATATTTTATTACATTTCCATTTGAAGGTTTTAATCAACCTGAGTTGATTTTAACTTTGAAATGGAATTTTAATTAAAATTCTATGTTATTATTTAAACAACTTTAAAAATGTTTATATTAATTCAGAAAGTAGAGCTATATCAAAGTGCAAAACAGTTGCTACAATTTAAACAAGGTGCGAAAGGAAATGTAAACACATTTGAATATTTCATTCAAAAGTTCATTAAATTTGAACACTCACATACGAGCACCTTAGCTTACTCACAGAAAACAGTTTCTTCATCACACAAATGAGAGAATACATAACAAAGGTGCAATACGCAATAGACAACATAATCACTACAATTACACAACAAGCAAAACTAGATTCAAATTTCTAACAGTTTATGCATCGCTCCGTTCCCGAATCAGCGCAATTTTCTCCAAATTACGGTATTAAATATAATTTCGTACGCGATTGTTCAACAAAACACCGGGCTGTATTAGATTCTAGTCATTGTTTATAAGTATTGCTCCAATAAATATCTGTTACGAGCTCAGGAACTCGAAGGCCGATTTTAATAATAAACGATGACCAAATTGGGGGGAAGTGCACGAATATTGTATTGAATAGTCATTAGGTGATAAGATATTGGGATATAAAGAAAAGTTAAGTGAATGGAATATCAGCTTTGGGAAGAATTATTGGTATTGGGGATGCAGTGTTTTGTTTAGATTTGGAATTGTATATTAGAAATAACTTTTGATAAAGTTGGCCAATAATGGATTTTTTTGTAATGGAAAACTGAAAATCACATCTTAAGAAAAACACCAATCAATAGATTGAAGATACCTTACATGAAAATAAGAAAGAATATAAGCCAGTCACACATGTCAAGGTACATGCGATACAGTCTAGTGTCAGACGGAAAGATAGGTGGACAGAAGAACAGACGGACAGAGAGTGGAGCCTTAGTAACAGGCTTCAGTTTTTACCCTAAGCGCACGGCACCCTAAAATTCTTTGTACGTGTTTTCATTGAATCTAATGCTAAATTCTGCAAGTCCATTAAACGCTTATCGACTAATCCTAATTCCACGATAGCAATTGAGTAGTCTGTAAGGATTAAGTATGCAAAACAGATTGAACTGAAACAAAACTCCTACAAAACTACTAATCTCTTAAAGACAGTAATTGTAAAATCATTGAAGTCGCAAATAACCTAAAACAAACTCCATTTGCCCTTGAACTTATTCGGAACATCAAAGTACGTAATGACTCACAATCAGCAAGCCATTCATTCGACTGATATTTAACGACAAATCGAGAGCGTATTCATACAGGAACCGATTAAATCGATTAAAACGATTCGTTGGCCGCCCAACGATGTCTGTAATCTACGATCGAGGATGGCGATTCTTCGTAATGTCCCGTTTCATTTCAAATGTAATTCATACGTAAATGTTGGGATGTTGGAAGCAGGAGACTTTTTATCGCTCTTTTCAGTTCCATTTTTGCCTTTACTTTTTTATACAGCTGTATGAAGCTGCATTAAATAGTAACTTTATCTTTTATTCGTATTTTTGCATTTGCGTTCTCTTTCTGTTTATTAAGTTCTCGTATTGAATTAATAAAATCCCCTGTTTGTAGGGGTAGTTTAATGAGATCAGTTGGATGTAATGGTCAGTCATGATTGTTCGGACCCAGTTCTCGGAAGATTCTGTTGCTAAGCATTGTCCATTAGTTACTGCTGTTAATGAAAATTTGTGTGTGAATTTGTTTAACATGTAGTTTCTAGAGATAGAACAGTTTATACATTCAGTTTCACTTTATAATTAAGCTCGTAGAATTTAGTTCATTGATGTCAATTTATAAACGTTTTACAACTTTTCTATGAATAACTATTATTCTTCGTAAAACACTGATACATCTATGGTCATTAATGTAATTATTTATTTTAATATATTATGTCTAGAATTCGAGTCGAAACTCAAAATTTAAGCAAAAATCTAGTCAATAAAATTATGGAACCATTATAATGAATCTTAATTATTAAACCACACCGTGATTTATAACTATCACATGTTTCCGTATAGACTTGTCATTTTATTGCAACGAGGTCTCCTAAAAACCCTTTTTTACTTAAGAGTCAAATCTTATGGAAAAAAACAAAACTTACTGTCAACTTTCCATCAATCTTCAATACAAATTAGAAGTCTTCAAGCTTTAATCCTTTTTGACAAACAAGTTACAAAATAATAACTTCTAATGCAAAAAGGTTTTTTTTTAACTCTGTTATTGTATCATTTATAACAGAGGAGTTTACAATGAAGATTAAAATAACAATGTTTTCTCAGTACACGACAGCCACGCTGATACAATATTATTGTCTAGGGAAATTCGAGTGAGAGCGATCCCGTTTACGTAATGCATTACACAAGCCGAAAACCACACCGTGTTTGTTCAACTTAAAACATTTTTTATGTATTAAAATTAGCGGCATCTGTTATCATTACGGGAAAATGACGGAGTGTGGTTTTCTGTATCTGGTACTGTTTTTTTCTTGTGTGACAAGAGATTTTCTGCGATTGTGGATGTTGTTAGCCGTGTGTGTTAAAAAAAATATCTCCATGCACAGCGTTGGTATCAGGCTTTTTACGATTCAAGCCACAAAAATAATGTCCTTGCCATTGATTATTCGGTTTTAGTTCTCTTATATATCTTGTCTCTATCGGTTTATAATGATCAAGTTAATTCCATTAACTTAGACTTATCTTCATCAAATTTAACAAGTGATTTTTTTTTTCATTTCTCTCAGACTTGTGCCACCCCTTATGTGTGGTCCTCCGGGTCATCTTTGTTGGTATTTCCTTCTATGTTTTGTCTTCGAACAATATTACCAGTTCTTGTTTTAAATGTATTGTTTTATAAAAAAGTACGTGCCGCATGACTCTCATAATTTTCTCTCACCATATCACCATATTATTTATTTTTCATCTAACTTTGTTAACGCTATTTAGTCTTCTGAATCCATGTCAATAGAAAACAATATCAATTTGCGGAAATTTTGAGCGTAAACAATCAACTTTAAACTTACTGGTTGAAATTCTTTTAAAATCAGATCATTCTAAGAAGCACCTGGCGACTAAACTCATATATCATAATGATGGGCCATTCGATTCCAAATGTTCTGTAAATCTAACCGTTAACTGATTTATAACTCTGTTACGGATTGATGGGTTTTTTACTTTATCGCTACACCTATTTTAGTTTGTTTAAGCAAAAACCACATCTAAACTGACATACACGTCACACGTGAGGTATGATGAGGAAACTAGTTCATCGAAAACTAGAGTCATTTCCTGACCGTTCTAATGAATTTATAAAAAAAAAATGTTTGAATGAGCAAATAAATACATACGTGTCATATACCAATAATGATTCTAATAGGAAATCCGACCTTCAAAGTACCTCGAGTAAATCGATGAGCGCTCACTTCCTACCATTAAGACGAATAAGTTTGTTATTACACCAATTACCAACATTGTGCCGATACACCCCTTAAGGTAATCTTTGGGATCAATCATGTGGGGCTGTATCAAATAGAATTGGAATGTACGGGGGTGAAATTGAGACGTTTCTGTTGATAGACGATATGTTGCTTTGTGAAGGTAATAATTATGTTGTTGATAGCTTAGTTATCAAAAGATCAAATACCAGACAGGTTATATAATGTAAGAAACCAAATATGATTTAGCTTCAAATCTGGCCAAGCTGTCAAGTACCGCTTAAATTTTTTGATATCCACAACGGATTATGAAACTTTATTCCAGGAGTTTAGTAATATACTGAACGTAATAAGTATTAAAAACTTCTTCCTCAATTCTTTTACATAAAAATACTCATCAAAACATACATTTTCTGAAACCGTAAGCTTATTAATCAGGCTAACGATTGCATTAACCATAAATATATTTTAAAATAAATTTACTACTGTTGCTAAAGTGTTCTTTGTGTTTCCACAAGCCAGTTAAATCGAGCAAGCCCGTCAAACGCAGCTAAACTAAGGCAAATCAACAAGATCGGTAATGAATTCTAAACAAAACTAAAGCTACGATTCCACTCGGAGTAAGGAGTATTAATGTTAATGATGTGACGGAGAATATTGAGGTTCTATATACAGTTGTCGAAGTGTGTAATGATAAAGACACGTAATTACAATCGGAATAATGATATTTTCCCAAAACAGGTATTCTCTCTTTGCTGTATGTAGTTATGCTAGATTTGTTCCATTGATTTCAATGTATCATTTGGTTGATGATAGCAGTGAAAAATTAAATGTCAGTCTAAGAAAGAAAAATAGAGAAAACTTAAAAAAAAATGAATATAAAAAGTATCATCAGTTTATTAGAGTATAGGAGATTAAAAATTTTGTTTTGATTAGTGAGTTCCTTTGTCGTGATTGGGCTTTTCTAAAGTACTTTGTATAGAAAAGTTACTTGTTTAAGGAGGTCGAGTGTCAATACATTTTGACTTTGGACTTTAACAAAATTATTCCTCAACAAATTGAAATTCAGTTTTCCCTTTAGCGATCACCGTTACCATGCCAATTTCGGATTACGCCATCTTGCTGGTATTCAGTTGGGATCATGAGTTGCCTTTGCGTCATTTACTCTCGTTAATAAGTGTGTCAATTTATTAAAAGGTTCAACACGGTATTTTTGAGTAAATTATTTACAATTGCAATTCGAAAAGGCACTGTTTAATGCCGTGTATTAAAATCGGCATAAAGTACACAAAATAATTTAAAGCGGAATTTACTGATGCGGTATCCAAGGCAACGACACAAAGAATCATGAGTCAGGAACAAAATGCCTGCGTGAGTCAATTTAAAAAGAATCGGCGAAAATCACTTCACTTACTATTTGTCACTCGTTCAAATTTGGCATCTGTTGATTGACGGCTGAAATTAAAAACGCGCAATAGTTAGCATTGCGCAAACGGACATCAAAATTGGTTTGGAAATGAATGTTGCTTCTACATCAAATTTTAATTTCTCAGGGTGATGTTCAGGTACCATACATTTCACACTTAATATTTAATCGAATGTACGAAAACATTCTAGCGCTGAGATCTCTTTGGCCTTTCATAATTTAGTAGACCACATATAAAATGCACCGGTGAAAGAATAAGTCAAGAATCTTGGACCAATGACGGGAGTACGTGGCGAGAATTCTATCGATCGTAGTTGTTGAAACAGTCTAGCCTAGAAAACAGATGTGAACATAAATATGAGCGTAGAAATAATGACTCACAAACGTGTGTACTACAACACTCACAACACATTTCTCCGCTTGGCACGTAGCAATATCAATAATCACAATTAATTCTCGTGATTACATTCTTTACATTTCGCCAGCACCTGTCTACCATCACTTATCGGAACCTTATTCAAACTCTCTCCCAACAAAGGGACCGAGATTTCATTTTACTTGTAACAGTTCCCCAAGAAAGACCAAAACATTTTCTAAAGGTAAATTATTGGAAGGGCTTTGCCGAAAATTGCCTCGAAATGAGAATGAAAAAATCTAGCAAAATTGTGATTCAGGTTCCCGTGCTAGTTATCCCAATTCGTTTCGCGCGAAAAATATTGAAATATAAAGAGCATTGGAGAGACAAAAATAATATATTATTCAAGATCTAATGTATGAGCGGAAGCGATTTGATTATGTTTTGTAAATATGGAAGCAAGCCAATTCTTGATAATGGATGACTTGTTTTCAACAAATCTAACTTTTTACGTAATAAATTAGTTGGTTTATGTACCGTGTGGGTATCCGTAAATAAATAAATGATTTTGCACTCCATTCAGGATTTCCCACTTTTATTTATTGGTATTGCTTTTATTAGGTTGTGATTTTATGGCATAACCATTATCTTGGAAATTTATTAGGTTGTGCTTACAAAAAAAAACAAAACAGGAATATATTTTTTTCTTATTTGAGAGATAGAAACAATTCTTAAATTTTCAGATCACTGAACTTGTACAATGATCCTCAAATAGCACACTCGTACAATTTTAAGTTTATTTATATCAACTTACATATATTTAACAGCATAACCAAAATAAACATAAACATTAAATAAATTTGAATAATACCTACCAAAACAGTGTCATAGAAATATTAAAATGTTTTTCTCTCAAGTAAAATAATGTCTTCGTGATAAAGGTTTATTGTATACCTATTAATTTGTTTCATTGCTTTATCTTCTACTCTGTATTATTTTGTGTCTCCAAAATAAACATTTTCGGCACCCACAGCCACAGTCGTGTGACTTATATTTCAAAATGCTCGCAAATTATTCTCAAACATTTAATTATATTTGACAAAATGTTTATGATAGTGTTGGATATAAGAGATTCGATTTCTTTTTACAATTAATTCATCGTCTTAATGGGCGGATCACATAGCGCGAGAACGGACGGCCGATGGGGCAGAAATGTTATGAAATGGAGACCACGTACCACCAAGCACAGCGTGGGTCGGCAGCCGTGGTGAAACCAAAATGAACCGGTCGCGATGGAGAACATATGGAGAGGCCTATGTCCAGCAGTGCACAGCTATAAGCTGAGATGACGATGATAATGAATTAATCGACTTAATTGCACATTTTTCTTTTTCCTCGTATTATCTTCTGTTTGATTTTCATCTTCCTAGTTAATATTCTTTCTAATCAGTAACTTTTTTTTGGTTTCAAACCCGCTTCTAGCTCGTCTCTTAGACAACCTCCTCGTTCAGTGAGCTACTGAATTAAAGATAGCACACGTGCTGACTCCGCTGATATGATTCACTGCAAGTTGACTCATTCTGATGTATTGTACTAGTGACGTTCGCTTCGGTCTTAATAAATTATTGGCGTTGAAAGATTGATCGTCGTCAAGTAGGTTTGTATTATGTTTTGGCTAAGTATCGTGACTTCTGTAATGTTTCATAGAGAGAGTATTTACGCTGTTCGTGTACCTTGCATAATAATGTATTGAGTAATGAGATCTTAAAGTATTGAACTGTTTTTATCTGCATTCATTGCCTGCATTCTGAGCTCTTTGAATAGGATAGGATTTTATAGTGAAATAAAATGAAATGAAATGAAATCATTTATTCTGCAAATAGGATATTTCATCACTTTTACATGTCTTTTTATAAGAACGCTGGAGCCGACATTTCCTATCTGACTACCCTGAGAAGAAATGTCGAAACAAACTCATGGGGTCGTAGTCTCTTTTAAAGTCCAGACAGTTTTAAAATATGAGTAAAGTGTATAAACTAATGCAGAGTATTTCAATGGAATGGATAATAATATACCTGCATAAGGTTTATACTTACAAATATAAATATATGTTGGAAAAGATAAAAAAAAAACCGCAAATAAGTTGCATATTGGATTAAATAATAATTAATATTAGTAAAAATAAATTCATGCAAAAGCACAAAAAATGTCAAAACTGTAAAAGATTATATGCAAAAGCACAAAACATGTCAACAATTATAAACACAAATAATTATAGCTGTATAAGCGAGCAGTTCAATCCCAAGCGTTTTTATCATTTACATAATCGGATATTTTGTAATATCCTTTTCCGGATAGTTTTAATTTAATAAAAGTTTTAAATCTCCTAGTCGGTAGCTTACGAACATGAATGGGAAGCTTGTTGTAGAAACGTATACATTGACCCATGAACGAGTTGCTTACTCTATGGAGACGAGTAGCATGTACGGCTAAATTATGTTTGTTCCTTGTATTAACTGAGTGAACATCGGACAATTTCACAAAGTTTGATTCGTTTTTATGAACAAACATTAAGTTCTCAAATATATACTGTGAAGTTACAGTCAGAATGTTTATCTCTTTGAATTTCTCTCGGAGAGAAACTCTAGGGCCCAAATTATAAATGGCGCGGACAGCCCTTTTCTGAAGCACAAAGATAGAATGAATATCTGCACAGCCTCCCCAGAGGAGAATCCCGAACGACATAAGGCTATGAAAATAACTGAAATAAACTATTCTGGCTGTATCCACATCAGTTATCTGTCTAATTTTTTTTACAGCATAGGCCGCTGAACTTAGCCTGCCTGATAACTTAGTAATGTGAGGGCCCCACTGTAACTTGGCATCCACAGTTATGCCAAGAAAGACAGTTGACTCAACAGGGTCCAATTCTAGCCCATTCAGTTGTACATTGGTACTTAATTGCCTTACATTCGGCATTGAAAATTTTATTAATTTAGTTTTACTTGGGTTTAAAAGTAGATTATTTATATTGAACCAATGAACAACCTTTGCAAGGGCAAAGTTAATTTCCTCAAAGTCTTGAAGCTGACGTTTAATTTTGAAAACAAGTGATGTGTCATCAGCAAATAATAGAATTTTGTGATTATCCCTTACATGAAAGGGTAAATCGTTAATATAGATCAAAAATAGAAAAGGTCCTAGTATTGAACCCTGTGGTACACCCATAGTTACAAGAGCTCCTTCAGATTTTTTGCCATTTACATCTACTCTTTGAACTCGTTTTTTTAAATAAGAGCTTAATAGACTAAGAGACTTATTTCTTATGCCATAGTGTTGCAGTTTTCTGATAAGTGTATCGTGACAGACACAATCAAAGGCTTTGGACAAGTCACAGAATATACCTAAAGCATCTTGTGAATTCTCCCAAGCCTCATACACATTTTTGAGTAACTCCACATCCGCATCAGTAGTAGACCGACCCTTGGTAAATCCGAATTGTTTAGAATGAAAAAGATTATGTCTATTGAAATGAATTAGCATTTGGTTCAGAATTAATTTCTCAAAAATTTTGCTCAAAGTGGGCAAAATTGAGATTGGTCTAAAATTAGTTGGATCGGTTGTACTTCCTGATTTGAATAATGGAATCACTTTACTTAACTTCATTAAATCTGGAAACACACCGGAGGCGATACAAGAATTGAATACTATTGCTAGGAATGGGGCGATTGATTTAATTATTGAAGATATAATATAAACAGAGAGTCCCCAAAGGTCAGCAGTTTTCTTAACTTCAATATTCTTAAATGATTCTAAAATTTCCTTGGCGCTAACAAATGTGAATTCAAAACCTGTTCCGCACTCCTCAACACATTCTCGGAGTATCGAGTAAGCGGAGCTGGAAGACGACAACAGAGTTCTGGTTGTTACGATCGGAATATTTGTGAAAAACTTTTCAAACTCAGTCGCTACCTCCATATCCGCCCTTATATCTACGTCATTAATTTTTAAATGGAAATCTGTATTTTTAACTTTACTTTTTCCTATTTCAGTATTAATAATATTCCACGTAGTTTTAATTTTGTTTCCAGATACTTTAATCTTGTTTCTAATGTACATTGATTTTGCCGAAGCACAGACTCTCTTGAAGAGCTTTGAGTACCGTTTGACATATTCTTTAAAATACTCGCTATGGTTTATTTTCTTTTCATTATATAATTCAAACAATTTCAATCTACTCTTGAAGATACCTGGTGTTGCCCAATCACTAAACACAATACGATCACTTACAGAAACTGATTTAGAAGTGAAAACCTTCTTAAACTCGGAATTAATAAGATTAAATAATAAAGTGTAAGCTTGATCTGGGTCACTGTGATAGGACAAACCGGTCAATTTTTCATTTAAATTGTTATTAAAAACTTCCAAACGATATTTAGTAATAGGAACAAAGTTTACAGTTTTTCTTTGACTTTTAACACTCTCCCTAGGCAACGTGATTAGCTGGCCACAGTGATCAGAGTCTAGTATATTTATAACTGAATAAGAAAACGGCTTAATGTTAGTAAAAATATTATCTATGCAAGTAGCACTAGTGGCAGTTATTCGAGTTGGCTCAAGAAATGTGTTGTACAAATTATATGACTTAAATAATGTAATGAATCTATTTACAACATGACTCTTTTCTAATAAGTTTATGTTAAAGTCTCCACAGACAGCAATCGTTTTGTTAGTATTAGAAATTTTAAATAATACATCTTCCAGTATTTTCTCAAATATATCATATGATGCACATGGGGGCCTGTATACACTCAATACAACAAACCGCTCAAGCTCAATACATGCTATTTCAGCAACTCGTTCAACAGACAGACTCACAATATCACTGCGTTCTTTGAATTTAAGATTGTTTCGAACAATAATTAATGAGCCACCATGTATTACATTATTTCTGCTGAACGAGCTGGCCACTTGATGGTTATTAAAGCTGAACATGAACTGATAGTCTCTTAACCAGTGCTCTGTGATACATACAATATCAATCTCATTACAGTTCATGAACAACTCCAACTCCAATTCCTTACCCGTCAAGCCCTGAATATTCTGATGAACAATACTTAACATATGCTTATTATTGATTTTACTACTAACATTTAACAGGCTTGACGTACCACAAATAGAAATTTGGCTATCATTGCAAGAGTTTGACTCTATTGTCTTAATATCTAATTTAAATTACTTGGAACAAATTCCAAGGTTGTATCCACTAAACTACAATCTACATGCTCAATAGGAGCAGGGCGTTTAGCCAAGCAATTGGCTTTATTTAAAATACAATAAGATAGCGAAATTGCTACCTGTCCCTTATAATAATTAGAAAGATAATAATTATCTTTAGTCCTAAAATAATTACTACTAATGATCACATTAGTGTCAATAAATTCAAATTGTTTATTATACAATGTTAGAGTATGCAACTTCATATTGCATTTGTTTCTAATATTTTTCTCAGTCTGTGACAATCCCTGACCATATGGAAAAGCATATAAAATAATTTTTTCCACATTCAATTTCATAGTGGAAGTGAGATGGCGCGATGAGAACTGTAACATGCCTTAGAGCTTATCTTAAAATAAAATAAGAACAATAAATGGAATTCTACGAAACAAAATACAAATAACAGCCGAAATAATCCGAGCCCCAAGTTAATAATCCCGCAATATACTCGTATTTCTCGAAAATTCTTAACGCTGCAAGCACCTTGCTATAAAAGCAACAGTCGAACAAAACAGGCAACTTAATTAAAAGCACCTTTAAAATTCTCAACCCGCTCTAAACTCCGGTTAACTGCTTAGTAACGATTGAGAAAGTTTTAAAACTCGATTCGCATTGTAGAGGCAGATCACTTTAGCGGTATAAAGGGGGATCTCCTGAATTAAAGATATGGCAAGCCCTGCGATGCTTCTGAAATCATTTTGATTCTGTTACGTTCGTATTATTTTTGTACAAAGGATTGTTTTGAAAATTACGTGCTCATTTTTTTAATATGTTCGTGTTTGTTTTTGTTGTGTGGGTGAAATAATTATGAGGTTACAGAATATGGTAGTCGAATATAGACCTTCATTTTACTATTGCTTATTTAGTACATAAAGTTCGGTATTTTGAAGTAAATTTCATGCAACAGCTGCTTTTGTTAAAGATTTGCAGTGTTTGCCAAAACTTAAGCTTAACTATTGAGTGACTGAATTAAAATTTATTAGCAATTTTTTTTTTCACTTTCAGCCAACTATATCGCAAGACGAAGATTTGCAATTATTTTCCATCCTCACTGTGCTTACAGGAATCAAGTTCCTTCCACCTTATAAAAAAGTACCACAAGAAAAAATCTCAACCATGCAAAAGCGCAACATATAACTCCTCGATAGCGACTTCAATTTAGAATCCTTATTCAAAATCAGCGATACATTTCATGACAGACTCGGAATGCTTCACAAAGTAGAGATTCATGAAGAATGCCCGCTGCATCCTCACTGAGGCATTCACTGCTTTTGAAGCATTCTGCTTTTAAAAGTTACCATCTAGAATATGTTCCCAAGTTAGTTTAATGGAAATTTTCGGTTGTAAAGTTGGTAGACTGGAATAGGTTCTTTGGTAAGTTGGTAATACTGCAGTAGTTACAGTTAATTTGATTTAGGGTAATACCTTTTTAGTTAGGTGGTAGTATTAAATTATTGAATGGGTCTTTTGACATAGAGTTTGCTCTATTCCCTCTACACGGAAATATATAATTGATAAAATATTCAAAGCCTCTTTTATGTAAATATGTGTACGTTGCAGTTTTATTAGGATCAGATTTTTGCCGCTAGTGCAATGTATTTCCAATTTCGTATAACAAGGACGAGGAGAATTTTTTGCAGGAACAATAAACTATCGTCTATTTATGAGTTTGTGGATCGAATGATAATTGGATTTTTTTATCTGCATGAACTGTTATCATAATTTCAGGTCTCGAACCCTCGGCTATTACCTAGTCCTCCGGCCCACGTCCAAACAGTATCAATCACCCTCGGAATTCAGTCACAAGGCAAACGTCACGTCCTATAATGCAGGCTGCATCGAATTTACATGTGAAGCGGACCCCAGTGCTATGATCACGATGATATATCCTGCTATTATTGTAGTTTATGTAGATTTACTTGAATATCGACTAGAGTTTGGGGCAAAGTTACTGGGTACAGTTCAGTCTGGAACGAATGTGATCCGTGTTTTGGTTTCAATTTGTATTTACGAAGTTTTTCTTCATATATTTCTTGCAGAAATTGTAGCTTAAAATTCTTATAACTGATTAGAAAAGGTGGATTAGATGAATACAAAAACCTCGAGAAAAAAAATATTTTTTAAAAATCTATTAAATTTTTGATACCCTCACTTTCCTTGAAGTGAAGTGACCCATGTACCAATAGAAGAAAACTTTAGAAGTTGTTTGTTGTTCCAGTTTGTTTAATCTTTAGGGTCTGTGCTAACCAAGAGGATACCAGGGTAGAAGGAAAAAATACTATTCGTAGTGTCTTATCAGTTGACTCCTGACATCAGCAGTATTTAAAACATAATCCAACATCGCTGTTTACACACATAGGTACTTGAATTGCAAAGTTCTCTAAGAACAAGTAACGGTTGAACGTTTTATTGGTGTTGTTCGCAAAATAGTTTGATCGCTCAGTTCCTTCGGCTACAGCGCGTCGTCGTTTGAAAACTATTATTGATGGATGGTAATGGAGTTCGCGACGCTTCAGACTATGTTTGCTTACATTGTTTTTTTGTGAAACATTTTTTTTTAGCAGTTTATAATAGAGGTAGATAAAAGGTTTTTACTGAGGCTTTTTCTTCATAACAAATAATGTTTTTTTAGTGTTGTTTAGTAGTCATAATACTTAAGGTATTTCTTCACAAATTCTTACAATAAAGTGACACACACATTACGGAATCTACATTATCCTTATGTTTTTTTAAAGCTCAAATGAAAGTGATTATGTTTCTCAAGCTCAACAAGTTTATGGTTTTGAATTCAGGATCTTCTTTAAAAATAATAATTCATTAAAAATATTAACAACTAAACGCAGTCGAAATAATTTATTTTCAACCGACTTTAACACATGGAGCTTCAATATTCGACTGACTATTTTTTATAACTAAAATTTATTGACGTAGCTATACTTTAGTATTCTAGCGCTGTTGATTACTCAGTTCAAATTTCATCGGTTCAAATACCAACAAACGTAATAATTTCACGCTAATTATTCAGGATGGTTTTGACAGCTCGGGGAAATTAAGATGACTCATTAATATACGAAGTCTCATCTATTATCCAATTAATGTAATTTGTCGTTGTAGTATGAAATATTGTGTGTCATTAGTTACATTGCAAATTCAGTGGAACATAAAACATAAAATTATTTGTGAAGGCAATACTATTTATTGATATTGGCACTAGGGGCTATGAAATCTCCACTGACAAAATATAAACGAGGCAAAAAATATATGAAAAAATATATTTAGGTACATTGATCAGTGCGGCAACAAACGTATATTAATCGCTTAAGATTAAAAAAGAAACGTGAAAGGAACACCATATTTTTATGAAATTATACGCCAAAGAAAAGGAAGAACATTGCGATTGCCAATTTTCACGCACGAATTGTTTCGTGTAAGAGGAAATCGGTGGAATCGATGTTACACAAAAAATATGAAAGTTAACCATAAATTGTGTATTGGAACGAAATAAAAATATTATACTAGGAGATTTATTATTTCTTTTAGTATTTGGTTTATTTCGGATACAACAGCAAAGATTTAACAATGATGCATGAAAAAAAAATACTTAAAGTAATGCAAATAATCAAGAAAGAACGTACATCTTTAAGTGTCCAAGAAAGGTCAAAAATAATTGAATTACGATATGGAACAAAATTATGTTGGAATACACATTTACTATCTTTGACACTTAAGCTAACAATAATCTAATTCTAAATACATCAAAGACCACAAATATCACACAGTTACAGAAATCCCTAATTAACTTGATCAAAAGTGAAAATGATTCAATGAACCCGATACGAAAATCAGAATCACGTAACAAATTTAATCGAACACGATACGAATTGGTGCCGACAAATCAGTTTATCCATTGCTTCACACCTATAAAACGTTTGGAATTCCGTAAATTGCTAATATTGGCAAATTAGCAACACAAACGTACAATCAACCTTCATTAAGTCAAGCATTATCGATGGATACGCAAACTGAATGCGAACAAATGAATTATGCAATTCCAATTATGAGGCTGAGTATCCATGTGTTATTAGATAATAGTTTGGATGTTTGTGACATGAATTAAATTAGTAGGATTTTGATACTTTGGTTTCGGTAATATTGGGCCTATCACCATGTCTTAAAGTTACATTTTTCTGTTATGGAACAAGGACTTCGCGCTGCTTTACGCTGAGTATTGCACTGTTCAGCTTCCACAAGACATGTGGTAGGTTGTACCTTGTATGTCCCAAAGCAGTATTCTGTGCCGGTTGTATAGTTTACTCGGAAAAGCAAGTATTTTAATGTGAGGTATTATAAGGCAAATGTTATTATCCTTACGGCTTTCCACTTTCCCATATAACCTATATGGGAATCAATATGCCAAACGCACAGCGAGTGACGTATAGCGGATTCGATCCTCGTGTAGGTTAAAATTTTGTGTGATCCACGAATCCTTATCCCGAGCCTGGGTGTCTTCGTGCATAGGACTTTAATAATTTTATTGTGATTCTCCCCGAGGCACAAAGATTAAATTACGTGAATTGTTTTAATGGCCGATTGACACAGTATTAAACTAACATTCTGATACTACTCTACTACTATGTTAGATCCTTAGTACTTGTATTATTTTTGCAATTAATTTTACTTATTTTCTGCGAGCCATACTACAGCTTTTTTACCCACATAAAACCTAATGAAATCTATTACAATAATTTTATGTGAAACTAATTGATAAAGGTTCCGCTTGGTTGGATGGTTAGCCCACTTTTTCAAAAAGCTAAAATATTTTTCGTATCCGTTATCAATTTACATTGTTTTCAAAACGGCGTGTGAAGGCATACAGCGGCATCGTTTGCATTTTTGTCTCCTCCTAGTGACAAAAACTCGTACACAGCCGGTCGAAAATTCTGTGAAAATATTTCAAAAGTCGTTTTAAAATATTCTGTATTTTTGTAAACCCTCTCATTCACCGCTAGTGCTGCAGCTGGTACTATGGTTCTAGTATCAATAAAACGTGTAGTGACGGTTGAAAGTGCGCAAGCAAGGTAATATCTTGGCTTAGAGCCAAACCATCCACTGAAACACTACAGCTTGTATTTGATAGAATCACCGTCAAACATCTTTTCCAATTGTTGATTTAAAAGTATTAGTCAGCTTAGCAGGAAAAATTAGGCTCATTTTTTTGGGAACTTATTTTGTGAATAAAGTCTTGTAGTGAATAAAAGGATTTATGTGATTATACCTAAATCACTTAAAATCGTAATAAATTAAATCTGCAACCACTGAAACCCTGATTTAATAAAAGGTCTTATTGAATTCCAGATATTTATTGTTTTGAATATTTTATCTATAGCCCAAGGTGTGCATCAGACAGCGACGATTTCTTTCAACGTAATCCAATCGCCACCACACCACACTACAAGCGACGTTCAAATCGTTATTACAATCATACATTGCTTGTTGTGATCGTACGAATAACCGATAATACTGTCCCATTACGTGCACAGCGCGCTTTGGACGAGATTCAAACAGCTCTGTTAGTGCCGAAGTGAGTCGTTGGGTCCACAAACTGCATGTTACAGAGAATAAACTGTGGTCGTATGCTGATGTCAAATCCGGTCGTTAGTCGACTTCACTTTTGATTCCGCGATGAATAAATTTTATTACACGCTTTATGGAATCTTTGGGGTGGTTTTATTAGAATTGGAACGGATTATGGCGATGCTCTGAACGGTTTCGCCATAAAATTAGTGAAGTTTTATGTCTTCCATTTCCATGGTAATGTTTGGGTGGGGCAGTGTGTTGTAATTTTATGACATTGTCAACAAGCGCTCATAGAATGGTTCAGTTTAATTATTTCCGTCTAATGGTACCAACGTCCATTTTAATTTACTTTTATTTTATTTCATTTCATTAATAAAATTGCAACTATCATTCCTCTACCACGGAATAACCGAAAACTTACTGCGAAATTGGCGAATTACATTTTTAACTTATCGTTTTTCCGAAAGCTTTCTGCCAATTCGAGAAACAAAATATCGTAATTCAAAAAATATGCATGACGCATGTAAGCCGATAACCTGTTTCTTAAAAAAAAATATTGTATGCCAATATTATTTAAAATCTTTTCTCCTGGTCAACGCTAAGTTCAACAAAACTTTATAATGGCGAAAACGAAGTTTCCAAGATACAGAATGTAGAGAAAAAATAGTAAACGCAATAAACACGTGCACTGTAAAACAAACTGCAAACAACATTTACAACGGTAATATGTTTTAACAATGACCAAGCGCGAAAGCCACCGAACTTTTCCTGAATCCGGTCATATACTAGAACAATGCTTTTTGCTCGGAAAGTCCCCTTGAGGCTGTGGTGGAAAATGCATTACAGTTAAATTTGAGACGCTTAAATGTTGTTAATTAAATTATAAAAACGAAAACAGGTGTGGTTGATTAGCAAATATTGTTTACGTCCAGTTTGGTTGAATAAAGAAGAATTTAATATAGTTTATTTAATAGTAATTTTATAAAGTCCAATTTTACTGATGTGGCCATAAACTTAAATATGGATCGTTTATACAAATCACAACTAAATTGTGTCGAAACTGTCGAAGAATAATATTATAAATAAAAAGAAATATTTTTAACAACAGCTTTAAAAGTTCGTAAAGGGAATTTATTAAAATATCCGAAATATTTAGTTTAAATCTATCATGTTGTTAACTTAGTTTTTTTTTCATTTTCCCTTTCTTCTCATTCTTAGAATTGCCTAACAATGCTTTATTTTGGTTTCGTTGGCAAATATTGGTTCCACTATTCATTTTACAGGAACATACGGAACACCGAAAAATATCGTCATTTGACTGTATTTCCCGTACAGTACAAACACACCAAAACATTTTCATATATAAACATTGATTCCAACAATACATTTCCATTCTCTGTTTTCTCGCTTCCTGCAACTACGTAAATTATTATTTATGGCTGATTTATTTTCACTGAATATAATAGCTGTTTCGCTCCCTTGACAAATCTCTACAAAATAATTCTAGGTACTCAAAGTTCGTATTGTATTGTCCTAACTCGGTGTAATTTGGCATTCCGAGAATAATTACAATAGAACTTGTTATGGAACGTAAATTTAGATGATTGTTCTGGGATTTATAATTAGGTACGAGCTTAGGCAACGTTACGTCAGAAATTAAGTTGAAAGTTGAATAACAAGGTCTGCTTTTCAAATATTTGTGTTCTGTAGTCGAGATACTAAAGAAACAATGAAGGGTGATTGTGCTATTTCTTCCTTTTATTTAATTACGGTTCAAAAGTGTTTCAAAATAGTATTATGCCTATCAATAGCCTTTATTGTCTGCCCATACGGGCTTTAAACGTATGGACCGAATATTTTTAATTGGTCAAGAGTGTTCTTAGCTATGTTTGATCAAAATCGGATTAATCTAGCCTTAGCCCGCTTTCACAAAACTACGGATATAGTACTCGTACATATTTTTGATAATTCTAGGAATGGCTCTGAAAATGTTTCTTTAAGATTTTTATTAGTCGAAAGGTAGAGAAATAAAAAAAACCTATAAAAATATCAATTAAACATGACCTTTTTTCTTCAATCTCTTTCTGAATAACTTAAACTTACTCTGAGTATTACCAAAAAAGATTTCAAGATAAAGTTATGACTCACCTATCATTAAATTAAATACGAGACCAAATTAACCCATATATCATCTATTTATATTATATTCATAGTAACTAATAAGTCATTAAAGACGACAGACGACAAGTCTAGACGTTATTAATATAGTCGATCCTTGAACATTGACACGTGACTCTTAAAGTACCAAATTGAATAAATGGAAAATCAAATGTGAAATGTAAATTTTCGTAATGTGTATTAAGATCATCCATCATATTCAAAGCAGACGTGTAGACTTCAAACCAGTGGACCGTATTTAAAATGTAGAGAAAAATATGATTTGAAATCAATATTTGTTTTCCGATTCTATGCATGGACTTTTATGTACTTTCGAAGATGCAATTTCAATCAGATACCAATGTTAAATGAAAAGTACCGTTAAGTAACTTTTAAAAGATATATTGTACTTTTTTGATAATTATAAACGCTGACAACCACTGTACAAAATCATCGTAAGGAAAATTAGATTCAAAATATTGGAACATTCCTAATAATTGTCTTATTACAAAAACTTTCTAAAGCCGAAATTAACTCTACAATATCAACATATAACTCTTTTAACCTTCAAGAGCGATACAATCCAATTGATATCAAATCGAACCTTAAACGTGAATAAAAATACTTAAGAATTCGAAATAAGTTTCCAATATTCAGATGTATTCCCAAAACGAGTATGTGATGATAACAAATCGACTCTACGTTAGTTTTATTTTACTTGAAACGTATTTTGTATTTTGATGTGGGTGTGACATTAGTGTCTGTGAAAGTAAAGCTGTTGCTAAGTCATGTTTTTCTTTTGTTGTAATGTTTTGCGCCCACATTCCAATTTAGGATGTGCTATTATTAAAGTAACAAGTTGGTTTGATATTAGAAACAATCTTATACAAATTGAGGCTTTCTTTGTTTTCACATTACCTAACTTGTTGTCAAGTAATAAGATTGAGCTTAAAAAAAAACATTAAGTTAGAGTTAGTATCTTTATTATAAAAATATTTGTTTTCGGTTCCAATTTGAATTGACTCTACAAAATAGAATTATAATAACATACACATCATAGAGCATCAAGTAAAATACCAACGCTTTGACTAAGGATATTTACAAATACGAACCCTTAGGTTCAACCTTCAGAAAAAGATCGCCCAAAAATGGGAATTTCCACTTCAAAAACTAGCTGTTTTACATCGCACTACACGAAGTACTAAATGACCGCTCGTAGAAAATGCCATTCCATATTTACGATCCATTTCGATACTTTTATGAAGGTTGAAACGGAGATGTTTATGGCTCAGTTAGTACAGGCCAGAGTACACAGGCACTTCAAAGTTCACACCTTAGTGACGTTATTTTAGTATAAGTTGTTTCGAACTTGGAGGATGGGTGTACAATTTTTTGGGTCTAAGAATCTTCTTTTAACAGAAACATGAAAATGAATGGTTTTGAAAACATTTGACTAACGCTTTAAGTAAAAGTTACAGGTCTCTTTATTTGTAATCATGGTGTTTTTATCGGTTTTGTATTACAGTTTTACATGGAACCTCTCACATTAATGATGAGCCTTTATTTCGAAATATGCCAAAAAGATTCCTTTAATGACTATTGACGTTATACAAATAGATTTAATACATTTTCATTTTCATACAATATACATAAAATTCATGGGTGGTTCATACTTAAAAGATTTAACATTTTACGCATAAGTATCGACATTGCCCGACTAGTTTCGGACTTCACCGACGTTTTAAATCATAGGCTGATACGGCAGCATCAGTTAACTTATCTCATAACATCACCAATATTGCGCAGCTCCAATGGACACTATACCCAAAAGATCAAATTCATAAAATATTAATCAACTAAAACAAAACCTTTTGGAAGCAGCATAACACTCTACACAGCTTAGAATTGCGTTTCTTCCGCAAGATTTAGATTTATTAGAACTGTTTCTGACCTATTGTTCCATATACCTAACCATTATTTCGTTGTCCACAGGTCGATCAGAACCTGGCATCGTTCCTTCAATAGTGGGCTTCACAAAGGACTCAGTAGCCCACGAGTCTGACAGGCTGGCTCCCGGAGACAGAATCTGCAGCGTCAATGGCATATCCACAGCAAGACTCACAAATGATGAAGTACTACGGCTACTTGATAATGTGGAAGAAAGGGCATCGCTGGAAGTCGAGTATTATATGCCAAACTACGGTGAGTTTCACTATAGTAAGTATTGATGATTTTCTGTTCTTTTTTTTACTAATATGTTAGGTTTATTTAGCTTTCACTTACTTTTTTCTTAATAAACCAAAAATCATAAAATTTAAAATCAAATAAACAACGTTTATCTAACTATCATGGTATATGAATTATGCTTGACGACAAACAAACGAACTGACATCAGTAATATAAAAAATAAGACATTGTTAAAAACGAAAACGAATTGTATTTTTTTTAACTACAATACCAAATATTTTCCAAAAATTTTAGTTTTGCAATTTCTTTCAATTATTATTGCTGTCTCGACCATATCAATAAAGCTTAGCTACTTCACGAGACAGACGTAAAAACAACATATTATAAGAAATATCAGAAAGCAAGACATCTCGGTTTAATCCTAGACAGGTTCCAAATGTCGATGTGATTTCTTTGATCATTGAATTATAACAAATTGAGACATGTCTTGTTGTGAAAGAAAAGTTACATGAAATTGAAGTGCTTGAAGTATCTTAATACAATGCTTAATTTATCTGTATACGATGTTTGGAAAGGTGGCTTTATGAAAAAGTTTATGATTCAAAATAAAATTGATTGCTGCGAAAAATTATGTAAGGGAGCAATAAATACTAAAAATAAAATAAAATCAGTTGTTTAAAGAATCACGCTGATAGTAAAGTGGCTACAATGGAAAGTGAAAAGTCTACATTATTACTTAAATGGTCTTGGTACTTATTTCTTTCTGAAACAAATTGTTTCATAATCAAGTCAAATATCATTCAGAAAGTAACTTCTAAAAAAGGACACAAACAACCTTGCTTTAACTCCAAAAAAAGATCTCGAATCATTTTTCTGATGAGACTTTCAGAGGGTTAATTGAAATGGTCAAATAAACTATTATAACAATATCATATGCAGGTTAAATCTGTCTAAATATATGTATATGTATGTTACCAAGTAATTGAGCTTCAGAGATCAATTTGCAAACGTTCTGCAGATATCAATACCCAGAATATCAAGTATTAAAATAATATATAATACAAGAGTGGAGTATAGAACAAGGCTATTTCTAGCCCGAATGTAATGTTTAAACTACTTTGAAATTAATCTATACTAATATATAAAGCAGAAGAGTTTGTTTGTTTGAACGCGCTTATCTCAGGAACTACTGGTCCAAATTGAAAAATTATTTTTGTGTTGAATAGACCATTCATCGAGGAAGGCTTAGATACAATGAAAAATGTAAAAAAGGGCAATTATAAATCATAACCTATATCTTCTACCCACGGGGACGAAGTCGCGGGCAATAGCTAGTTATAGATATAAGCCACATAAAAAAGCAAATATTACATTAACATCAAAAGATACTCACATGTATTTGAAAAGTCGAACGGAAGGATAAAAACTATATTTCAAACCAAACAAATTCTTACGGAAGAAAAATAATAAACCTTTTTTTCCCTTATAAAGTAAAAAAAATGATAATGTATTTTATTAATCAAAACCAGTATCAAAGCATCGGATACCACAAACTTATTTTGTCTCTCATATAAAAGTTCCTAATATTCACTTATTCTCTATTTAACTGTATTCGACTCGAACTGAGACTACAAATCGTATTTCATGTCGCACAAGACACTAACACAATTCATTTTGTTGCCGACACACCTCTTTTCGTTCACCTGATCATTAATTGTGGGGTACTCGGACTAAGTCTGTAATTTTAGGATTAATCTGTTTTGTTTGTCGAGACGAAATAATCTGCGCTGAATGTATCATGTGGAATATTAATAAACTTCTATAATTACTTGCCTGTAAATGGTTTCTGTTTGCAAGAAAATTAATCATTTTGAGCATGTTAGACTTGTTATTTAGGTAGCTTGAGATAAACAACTTTCAAAGTTAAATATGTTGAGGATTTTACTACATAAATATTGTATTTTCTGATATTATCAAACCGTAGGCTTCATAAATACAAAATTCTATTGCCATAACGACGGTTAAACATATTTTTTTTTAATTTTCTATGTAGTAACATGGTAATTAATGATGGTAAACTCGTCAACAACTGTTTTAAACTACCTAATCATCTAATCATTTTGTAAACCAATTAGTATTTGGACTTAATCTGTCTAATCAGCTAAGGCAATACTAAATAGAAAAATTGAGACATTGATCAATTTTCTTGTGAAGATCAGATCTCTCAGACACAGTTTCAAAGTCTCCATCCGTAGTCAAATCAAAAATACCAGACTATTTAATTAAAACAAATTCTCAAATCTCTGGGAGGGCTATTCTTAGCGCCACCTGTCACATTGAGCAAGAACTTCCGATGCGACGTCGGATGGCCACTAAAATAGCTCATCCTTTCTCTCAGTTCCGTTCGTCCAAGCTACTCGTACCAGTTGTCATAAACTACTCAATGCCTCTTGATTAGTGACCAGCTTCCTCTCAATTTTAGTGATTTATATTTAGTTCGAAGTGAAATATTAGGCTGTTTGTATTTTCAAGATCGTAATTTTCTTGGTACAGTCTTGAGGCCTGAGTTTATTTTAATATTATATTTTGTTATACAAACTTCAGACAGACAGTGCACACAATGCATTAATAAACAGAAAACCATTTGATGAAAATAATTACTCGGTTAACGGACTGGTGTTTCAAGATTAACCGAAATTCTTTTTTTCAGCGTCCCAAAACTCTTTGTACATCACAACGAAGCTAGCAGAAGTTCCAGTAGAAAAAATCAACGGCTCGCTCGGTATAACCATACGTGGTGGACTACCAGAGAACTCGGCTCCAAGCGCCGACCTGGTTCTCAACAGCCGGTCATTGGACGCACAACCTCTAGTGGTGACACACGTCAGACCCAACGGGGCTGCTTATAATACGTCAAGGATAAAACCTGGAGACAGACTACTAAAAGTTGACCATGTAAGTTCAAATTGCTACTACCAATTTGGACAAAAATGAAACGACCCAAAGACTGCCTTCATTCAAGGGACTCGCTTCCTAAACTTTTGTAATAAGTTCAACATGTTCCAGTGAGCAAAAATTGTTAAGTTCATTCTTTTTACCAAGTTGGTGTTTCTCTATTGTGAGTTACAAAAATAAAACTTATTTTAAAGCCACTGCTGGCCGTTACCAATATTTAATTATAGATGGTAGTAGGACAACAATGTTTCAAAAAATGCTGATATTTAAGTACATGTTTGTGTTCTCAGGTATCTCTCACCAATAAAACGCTATCAGAAGTCCACAACATTCTCCAGAACTGTCCACAAGTGACCAGTTTAACAATAGAATACGATGTGTCCATTATGGAGTCAGTTAAGCTGGCAACTGGACCGCTTCTTATAGAAATTGAGAGGCCGTGTAACGAAGATCTGGGCTTGTTCCTGACCAACCAGAGGTGTTCCGATGACGTCTATAATTCAGGATCCGATACTTATCAAAGAGTTGGGACCTGCAATGCTATTTATATTGATAGTATACTGCCCGCAAGTATTAGTGACAGGTAAGTTTATTTTAATCCATGGATCTACATAAACTGCACGGTTCCCAAGTAATTTAGGAAACGCGAAACTCGCTGTGCGCGTTGCGTCGCAGGTTCGATCCACGCTTACGACAAGTGTTTTTTGATCCACGAATACTTGTCTCGAGTCTCTTTGTGCTTTCTTGAATGTTTGCAAACGATATAAAAAGTAATTTCTTAGTGCGGTAGTCGTTATTCTAATAAAGACAAAGTAGAATACAGAGTGAAGCAACTAGAAGGCAAATTTTTTTATTGAGGTAAATTTTCTTGGTATTTTTGCTTCAGCAAGAAAAAGAAGTCTGACAAGTTTTAGCGTACTAAAGGAATTGACGGTCCAACTCGGAAACTAGTTGGCTTTTAAATAACTGGTAAAGAAAGAACATAAGTCTAATACCTGGTCTTTCATAACTTTAAAAAAAAAGCAAAGTAAAGATCATTATTTTGTAACAGTTTTTTGCTCATTATTATCTCGTCGCATAATGGTATAGGAAAAAGGGACATTATTTTTAGTAGCCATTATAAAGCTGCTTCGTAACAAGCAACTCTTGGAGCTTGAACAAGCCATCATCGTTTACATTCATTTATTATTTTTGGTCCTTTGCTAAGTAAAGCAAGTTATTAACAACATATTGGTACTAGAAGTCACATTAATCAATACACCGTGAAGCAAATGCCTGGCAACGATAATAATTAGTGACAGGATCATAACCGATGAGCTATCGACATTTTAATTGGATCCAAAGGAGGTTTAGCCCAGTTATAGTTCAACGCCACGTTATTTATGAAATATCTTTGAGAGAAATATACTGTCAGCACCTTTTGATACCACCTCATTAATTTGAAGGTTGTTAATACGATTGGTATGACAACTCAGCGAAAAAAGTATTGGAGTTATAAAAAAGTGGGATTATTTTTTATATTACAGGACTTTTTTTCGTATTAGTTTTTCTGCTCTTTTGTAAATAAGCTTTTGTTTAGTGTCTGGAAAATACCTACGAGTACCATTAAACTCTCAAACGATCTTAAATAACTCATAAATCTTCATATGGCGTGCCCTATACATAATAGGTTTCCTCTCTAAGGGATGTTTGACCCTTTTCAACCTTCAAATGTCTTCTAGTCGGATCAATGCCAAATTGTATTTTGAAAAGGAATGGATTTAATATGAGTTGTTTTTATAGGACAAACAACACTTTACCCTTATATGAGGTAGGAAAACAAAGTTTTGAAATTCCTTTTAGAAGGATCAATAAACCTTTATCCTGATCAGTCAGACTAATTACGCAGCGGTAGTTGACTCGTTTTGAATTTGATCAAACACCTCAATAATAGTGATATCTTACCTAACATCAGCATTATCAAGGTTCTACATGCCCTTAGTAAAATTTAGCCTTAACATTGTCTTAATCTGTACACAAATAAGAATACTTCTTATTTCATTTTGGAACAAAAATCGGCACCAAAAATCTCAAACGCTTTGGTGACCTATTCAAACTATTTTGCTGTCCAATAAAGAAGCTTAAAGGAATACAAATAGAGATCCATTTAATTCCGTTGATTGCAAGACTAGGCATGGTAAAGCTGAGATCTCAGTGAGCTTTTGAGCCTAGATCGAAACGACTCATTCCGATTCTATTAAAGCATCCTTACTTTGTATTTTGAATGACATCAGAGATTAAAAATGTTTAAGTATGTTAATGTCAGGACAAATTATTTTAAGACCGTTTAATGGTACGAATTAGTTGTATCATTGGTATTGTGATCGTATGAAATCGTCATAATATACAGCTATTGTAAAATACAAGATATTACCTATGTTCTGCAAATAAGTACTGTGGCTATTAATGACAATGTTAAACTTTTTCCTAGTAAGAACTCAGAACATAAAAATGCCTAATTATGGAGGAATTTGCGATGATTCCCTTTTTTCCCCTTTCTCAACAAGTTTTATTTTCAGATGTGGAGCCCTCCATCCCGGTGATCAGATACTAGCGTTCGACGACCACGTGATAGATGGCAACAACTACACTGCTGAAGAAGTCATGTGCTATCTCGAGAACTGCGAGGGAGGCTTCACCAGACTTCATGTGGCCCCCAGACATGTAGTTGGACATTGTGGCAGATATACTAGAGGTAAGAATGGCAAAAAATGTTCTTGTAATAAAAGACCCTCGTAATAGAAGCCTCTCTCTCTCCTTAAAGTAAAGGAAGATAACTTCCACAAAATTTAAATATTCTCTGTAATAACCAAGGCTCTCTTTCATTTCTTAATTTCTGGCTAAATGAAATGCAATATGCATTACAAAAGCAATTAAACATAAAAAACCAGTTCTAGATATCTATTTTAAATCTCAATAAAATACAATGTAAACAAACGAATTTAATGATAAGAGGAAGAAACAACAAAACCGTATGCGGAGAATTATTCAAAATACAATTGGAGGCAAAATTCTCCTCCGAACTTTAATGTCCCCTCCCCTGTTCCAAGAAATTCTGCCATAGCACCTTTCGTAAGCAATTCTGGAGATATAATAATTACTGGGTTAATTCTTCGCAAGCTCGGGGCGAAGTCGCGTTGAATGACCGAACTTGGAGCCACTGGCTGTTTCCAAGTGAGAAGCTTGTTCTAATAACCTTTGATGTATCTGTACTCTGTTACTTTGTATTTTTAGCAAGAGGAAATACAGTAATAATGGTTAGGGTTGATTGTGTAAATATTTGTTTGACACTCATGTCCACACTGGAGTGTGGTTACCCAAATATCTAAAAGACAATTTAATTACGACAACTGATGAGACTGATTAGTATTGGAAATGTTATCGTACTGTAGTGCCAAAGTCACATAAGTCCATTTGAAAGATAATTCCGAACCAGCTTTATAAATCGCAGAAAAATCAAGCTCACCTTAACTTAGCATAAGTTTTGTGTTTAAAAGGCTAAGAGATTTAAAGAAATCCAGAAACTCCGAAAAGATTTAAACTTCGTACATCAGCAACTCTCACACAAACTTCTCATTAACTTCATGATTTTACCTCTCGTGGCTTGAACCATCCTAACAAGAACATATGAACATCAAACTTGGCTCGTATAACTCAAAAGGCTTAAGTTCTGATGTCTGTAATATGTTTCCACTAATGTACAGAGCAGGTACATTAAACCAAGTATAAACTCCAGTTGGAGAACCGAGTCTTTACAGCTGAGTTATCAAATGTTATTGGAAGAGGACAAAGATATGTTTGGGTTATGCAGCTTCTCTAAAATAACATATCTCTCAAAGTTTGGAAACCAATATCTGATGCAAATTACTTCACCGGCTTCTACCGGTACCCATTTACATAGAAAATACATCAAATATTGAATATAGAGGATTTCACTTAGAATTTGCTGAACATTTCGCAGACAGTTTGCTGGAGTTGCTGGCTTTCAATAACTTTAATATAGACAAAAGACTGACGAAAACTTATGTCACAATACTAATACTACATTTCATACTTGGATTATACCATAATATTTTGTATCAATTTACTAAAGTCACGTGACAAGGAAACAAAAAAAAATAGCATTAAAGTACTCCCGTTCGAAAGTTCCACGCTTACATTTTGTTCCAGAAAATTCAATATCAGGGACATCAACACTGAACGCCAAGAAACACCGTCAGAGGAACTACAGGCAGAGTTCGATGCCCAAACTAGGTTTACAAGACGATTACGGTAAGATATTGGATGGGGATCGATTGTATTATCATTGCGATAGTGAGAACGATCGGAAGTTTGTGAACTTGTGATATAGCTTCTAACGAAATTGACTTGATGAGGAAGATGATGCAGGAAGATTCAGGGTTTATTTGGAGCATAAAATGTCAGTATGCAGCATTCAATGAGCATAAAATAAGTTGTTATCCATGTAGGTAGTCTATTTAAGACTTGTTTCAGAATTTATACCTAAAACGACAAGCATTGCTCTAGTTTTTCGGGCTCACGTGCTTATTATGTGTCAAAAGCTATTTTTATACCTGTCAGTTCTGTATAGATACGCTTACATTCTGAACTCCAGAAGTACTTTGTGAATTCTATATACAGTGATAGTTCACTTATCGAACTACTTTTACAAGCTCAATTAGATCGTACCTCTCATAGAATTAATCCAATTCGAAGTATCCTGATATTTAGCTCGCCCACTTGAACTTTTTATTGCTTTATTTTTATAAGGAGTTGTTCAAATGTCAAGTATGATGGCTTTTATGATCCCAAACAAAATAGATTACAGATAAATTGCTGAGTTAGCTAGTTAAAATAGTTGGTTGAAATGGAAGTTTCTAATACGACTTACTGTTTTCGTCAAAACCCGAAAAGTTTTAAGTAGGTAGTTCAGACTTTCAAATTTAAGGTAATTAATAAACGATTTTCTGCCTCTCTTAAAAGCAACCGCTGTAATCTGCGAAAATAACTTTATTGACCAATCTGAAATTCTCAATTTAAATCGTCCCACTAATTAGTGTTTTTAAACTTACACGTGGCTAAATAAATTAGGACTTTCAACCCTCAAATGAAGGACCACAAAGTTAATCAAACTAAGGTCCCTCTACTATCATTACTGAAACCCAAACAAAATCACAGTAAACAAAATCAGGTCAACTTTTCAAACAAAGCGAAAAGGATAGGCGTAGTAATTAATTTGTTCCAGAAAAACAAAGTTTGGTATATCTTCCTGACATATTTGTTTAGGACGTGCAACTTCCTAGTTTGATCCTCCCTGCATGTTGATGTTAAACATTATGTTAATTAATTAGTCGGAACCTCTAATAAACTCGTGGCTGTAGTACAATATTGACGAAATTTATTTCGATATATTTCTGGCATTTAAATTAGCACTACCGAACATATGTTTTGTTCCTATTTTCTGAGCTTAGCTAACAAATTTCATTATCAAGAGCTTAGATAACCAAGATAAATCATAAAAAATATTTTATAATATCAAAAAGCATTTTAAACAATTTATTTCTTTGAGGCACAAAACTTTATCGTTACCACTTTCCACAGAGAGTCCTCAAAACTTCATGAGCATGGGAGTGTGCAGAACGGAATCTTTGAACATTCAACTGGAAGTGCCACCTGGGCAGAGCTCGGGACTAGCTGTACACGAAGAAAATGCTATGCTAGTAGTATCTCATGTGGCTGCACAGTCCCCTGCATACAGGTAATCAATTTGGTACTTTATTTTTTGGTAAACGAAGTTTTTAATTCGAATAGCCGCTAGCTAACCATTATTTATTGAAATGTTATTTGTAGACAAGGAAGATGTTTTGATGCAGCCCTAAATAAAACGTTATAACAATCCTTATGAAAGGATCAATTACAAACTTTAGGATTTCTTTTCGACTTTTTCGATTTCGTCATACACCGGTGTAAACCAGTTACCTTTCCATTTGTTATAGATCCGGCTGCATCCAAATCCGTGACCGAGTGATGTCAATCAACGGCCACGAAAATCTAACTGTGGACGTTTCCAACGAAATCTTACAACGAAGAAATGACTCTCACAATCCTAAATATTTGACACTGAATATAGAATTCAGTATGCCTAATACTATTGAAGCCTCTAGTGGTGTATTTAATGTTAAATTGGCAAAAACTACTGCTGGGTTGGGTGTTACTATAACTGGTACGTACATTGTAAACTTTCTTTTTAATATCATCTACCATTTATGCTTGAAATATTTTTAAAACAGTATAAGATTCAATAATTGAAGGATTTTTGACCTAACGCGTAAGCTTTTAAGAGATTCATGCTAGCATTTTTATGCAGATACGTCTCTAAGCAACGCGGCTGCTCAGCAATGCTGTGTTAGCCAATCAGACGTTCATAAGTCATATCATGGTAGGTTTCATCGCAAAGAGTTTCCTTACCATACTACCACACACATTCCGCTCGGCATGACCATAATCCTCAAACTTTACCAACTAATCACCCTTTTGGAGATGAGTTTGCAACCTTCTTCTTACTGTCTCGCTTTTCCCAGGATGTAAACAAAAGTTGCTTAGCAACGAGGAGCCTATGGTGATATCAGATATCAAACCGGGTTCCGTCGCCCATCGAAGCGGAGCTCTGTCGCCAGGAGATCAGCTGCTGGCTATTAATGGACAGCCACTGCATAACTTATCACTGGTAAGAATATCCTTTATCAGCGTATAATTGAGGTATATTACTTATGTTGGTTTTGTTTTCTCAATATTCAACTTCTAAACTGTATTTTAGGACACAGCCTTCAATATTCTTCAAAATTCACCAGAGGACATTATCACTTTGAAAATTCGTAAAAGAGACCTCACGGAAGATTGGTCTAATATCCATAAGCACAATGCCAAGCTAACACTACAGAGCTTTAGCAACATAGAAACCAAAGCTGTAGTCCACAGCGGCGAAGACTCTGGTCATCATACAGAGAGTCCTAATAACAGCGCTAAGGAAAGCGAGAGGAGTCATGGCAGTAATGAAAATACGGCAGTATTCACTGTGGAACTGATCAAACAAGAAAATGGACCTTTGGGCCTGACTATAGCTGGCAGTGAAGACGTTACGCAGCCTATTTTGTTAAGCGGACTCGTAGAAGGTATGATAATAAAACCTTAAATCAAAGAAATAATAATTGAATATACGTAAATGATAAATTTATTTCTCTAGGTGGAGTCGCAGAAAAATGCGGTAAACTAGCTATAGGTGATGAACTGCTGACGATAAACGGTGAAAGTGTCTTGAACAAACCATTGTCTGAAGCGATCAAGTTACTTCAACAGAGTGGCCAACGGGTACAGTTGCAACTTTGTAGGAAAGTCACAGGTAAGGTCTTAAAATAAATTGTTACAAAGAAAGTTCCCATTTTTAAACAGGACGCTGCATTTAACACTTTCGAGTAAATTACGTCAAAAGTATTTTCAAAAGAGTTACTTCAATGACCCAAAAATTCAAAAAAATTTTGTAGGTCGTTCAGTTACTAAGCCAAGTTTAATTAAATGTAAAATACCGCTATTTTTTGTACAACTAATTTCCTCTGAAAATTATTAACTACCCAATTAAATTGCACGACACGAGGCCTTAAAGACAGCTTCAACGGGTAAAAGCTGTTAGGAAATTTCGTCTATAGCTGGCTCCGAGCCAATCTAATAACGTTTTTCCCGTTCACCAACAATTATGGTTTGCTTTCCATTAATGATAGGGCTGTAATTGACGCATTATAGGGGTAGAATTTATTATTCACTTCGGTGTATAATTTAACTTTGTAATGAAAATAAATTAGCTAGAATTATTTAAATTTACCTGTAGAATGGTTCAGGTTAAAAATATCAATATTTACTTTAAATGTTAAAGTAATTTTAATAATGTTTCCTTATAAAGGGTCGCTTGAAAGCGCAGAATCCAGTGCAAGAGACTCAAGTCACTCTACGTCAAGCCCGGGATTATCTAACGACAGCGCTGTTGAGTCGTGGGATCAGAACACGCCAGTCCGGACCAGCGCTAATTGTGGTAAGATACATCACATACTGCCAGAATAAATAACAAAATAACAAATAGATCCATTTTAACATACCATTCATCATTTTATAAATATATTTTTATTCAGTCAAATTACTCTTTTGTCAATTAACTTTAACGACAAGATACCAGTTAGTCCTCATGAACACTATCACATGCATAATAGATGTAGTGTATGTTATAGGTAATTCTGAAGTAATAGAATATGCTGTACCAGATAAAACCAGAATGATGGACAAGCAGCCGTACTCCCCAACTGACGAAGACAAACTAATGGCATCAAACTTCAATTCAGCAGCTCCATACAGCATCAACGACTTGCCACTGCCAAATTATTCCTTAAACAATTCACTCAAAACTTTCCACTACGAAAATACCTGTATCATTCCTGAAAATACTCTGAAAAATAAACAGAACATAACAAGAGAAGACGATGTCCAACAAATTGAGATATTAACCTCAAATATGAAGGACTGCCAGCTTCATAACATGGAAAAATCTTCGTGCAAATGTGATTACGTCCAGATGGGTCCATACGGGATCGTATCGCCGAAAACGAGGAGACCTAATTGGGACAGTGATTACCTGAATAATGGCATATATACGGTGACAACGCCGCAGAAATCACCTATGAAACCTGGCGTGCCTGGAACTAGTTTCCAGTTCTCGACGAGTCCAATATATGAAAATGAGGTTCCAGGTAAATAAATTGTATTTTCTGTGTGGTGTGTCAGATTAACGGTTTCCATAAATTGAGTGCGTCCCTTGTTCCCGGATGTTATTTAAACTTTATAATTTCAATGTTTTATGAACAAAAAGATGCAGTGATACGCTATATTAATATTTACCATTATTAAAAACCAATTTAAATCTGTTCTTCAAACAATTTACCTTTCTTAACGATTCAGCTATTCAGCAATGCCGTTTATAACAATTTCTTAATCTCCAGGACTCTACAGTACTGAGGCAGTGTCTCCGGCCCGAGGATCCGTCCACCATGTCATCTTGTACAAAGACGCAATCTATGATGATTATGGTTTCTCAGTGTCAGACGGGTTGTACGAACGAGGAGTATACATCAACCGAATTCGGAAGGGCGGACCAGCTGATATCGTTGGGTTGTTGAGGCCGTACGATAGAATTTTGCAGGTTAGTCATTATAGAAGACTCAAATTACATTTTTTTGCAAGCGTAAGTTGGAACCAATTGATAACGGGCTAAATGTAGTATTTTAAACGATGGGGCGTTAAAATAAGAAGCTAAAATCTCAAAGGTCCATTGTTTTTAATTAACTTTTGAACGGTCATGATTAACAAATACTACTGAAGCTTTTTCATAATTTGTAAGACTTTCAGACTTTGTTTCGTAAAACAAAGTTGTTTACTCAATTACGCCGTACAGGTGTAACTAATGTCGTGCCCTGTTTACGACTTTACATTATTTATAAACGAAGTTTAAGTCTTCATTTTTAAAGGCACCTTTTAATAAAGATTTTTATAATCTCCGTAATAATCCGTAGCTAAAAGTAATATTTTATTTACTCGTTTTGGTCGAGTTCCGAACTTGTTAAATTTTTAATCCGTTTTCATAAGTTTTCGTTTCCTTTTGTAATCATCATTTCACTTAGGATTAATTTTTTTTCCCGGTTTAATAATTCTGTGGCAACCTCTAAAAATCATGTACTATGTTTAAAAATGCTCATTTACTACTATGATTTACTAGTACCTACTATTAGGAGAGATCTTTTCCCTGTTTTCACAGCCTAAAGCTTACTCACATACTTTCCACTACGAAAATACGTGCATCATTCACATATTACAACTTTTTATTACTTACATACAATTACTAACTTCTTGATTTGTTATAGGTGAATGGAACAAGGACTGTGGACTACGACTGTTGTCTAACAGTGCCACTGATTGCGTCGGCTGGTGACAGGCTCGAAATAATTGTACAGAGACTCGTCACTTCACGGGTAAGTAACGATTAGTACTAACATTCAGTAAATATTTAGGAACCTCAAATAATAATTTGATGGTCGTCGAAATCTGTATTCTTTAACTAGTATATCGCATGAAGTCTTTAAAGTGAAAACCCTAATCTGAGACTAGACTAGTTGATTTTATAATTTAGCATGTGCAGTAAGAAGTTTTTTTTTTAATAGAGTTTACGCAATTTCAAACCATTTGAGGAATTATAGCATTACCAAGGTTGAAAATTGGTCTGTGACAAAAAATTTATGTACTTATTTAGAGAGGTGTTGAAAAGAACTAAAACACCTGGAATCTGTCCTGTATACCTAAAATTCTCCTCTACCTCTATTTTCCAACATCATTTTTAATGTCCGACGATCTCCCTGTATAATATTTCACAGTCATCCGAAGAGCACAAAGGAATTCCCAAAAGCAACTGTATATTTTACAACATTCAAATATAATGCTTGAAATTCCGCGCGAACCCAATAATGCCCCGTTTTCATGCGCGAGTGACAAAGAATCGTAAAAATGAAGCAATTCTTAACATTTTTTTGTAAATTGATACTTTGACAGAGAAAAGTATGCTAAGTGAAGTCTTACCTTTGTTGTAAGAAGATAAGTAGACAAATACGAAAGGTAGCTATTTATTTGTCAATCCAATCTTGATGAAAAAAAAAACATATTTTAAGTGAAGTAAATATTGACTGTATTAAAATTCAGGAGCTTTTTTTTTGTGAAAGAGTTTTACTCTAATTTAATATTTTGTCTGTAATTTTGGAAGAGGGGGTTTACAACAGGCTTTGTATAGTTAGTTTACGTAACTCTTTCTCCCAGACAGGATTTTAAACCAGCGCGTTGTTAATATTCTAAGTAATTTGCATGCCGCTATGATGGCGAAACATGTCGATCTATGTTATATGAATGTAACAACTTTGTACTTACCATGTTTCTGGCAAATAAAATAAATATTATTATTTTTTATTACAAAAGTCCCAAGTCAAAAGTGTTGAGCAAAGTATAAGTTATATGTTAAAGTCTGTTGACTGCAAAAACCGTTCAACAAAACAGGGAATATTTAAAACAGTAACCTAAAAAGTAATAATCTAAATGAATTTACAGAACATATTTAGAAAGCTAATATTCCTTGCAATATAGCTTTAAGTGAAGGGTTATTTAAACACTCTGACTAATTAAAAGCCAAGTCAGACTAAATTGTGTATGAATTTATTACGTTTAACTTCGTTCGCAAGCTAATGGAAATTTGCTTAATGAAATCCATTTTGCTGATAGTTCTTTGAAGGTTGTTGTTTTGAAAGGTAAATAAAAATGTAAAACGATTAGGTTACAGTAGGTAGGGCGTTAATTATCACTTTGGTTTGCATCGCATGCCCGTGGTACTAGGGAAGGTTGAAGCACTCCGGTAGTGTAAGGCGATATGAGACCCGCATACCACGAAGATTTACCCGGGTAAAGAAAGGGGGAACGTATTTATTCCTTCGCTTTCACAAAAGACTTATACTACGGTTAAATGTTATTGAAAACTTAATCGAACTCGTAATAAGTAGCAACGTTAAAAAAAAATTTTGCAGTTTACTTATCTTACAATGAGCTTCGATTTTCATAAATTATATTTACTTGTTCACAGGATCTGAAGAACCAGCGTCTTGATGACAGCTCCAGCCCGAGTGACAGTAGTATAGTGACAAAGACAATTTAGTGTATAACCCGACTGTAGTGAAATCACACCAAAGACAATGAAAAGTGTAGCTTTAAGTACCTTTTTAAAATGGTCGTGTTATATCTAGTACTTACTTTAAATTTAGAAATGTAAATATGCAAGTAATATTTAAATGAATAGGCCTTTTTCGTTGAAGCCAAGATTTGACGGAAAGTAAAGGAAAATGTGTTTGCCTAAAACTTTTCCCTTTAAACAATATGCAAAGGAAGGTGGATATATAACATAATGTAAAATATGACAGTCATAGTTGGGTGTTGAAAAAACGTGTTTGAAGATTTTAGTTTTCAGTAGACGCACACCTATGTGATGGTGTGACGATAGTCTCTTGGAAACAAAACTTCGCATCCAAATCTAAAGGGAAAAGTCATTCAAATTATATCTTACAGAAATGGTGCAAATAAAAATGTAAACTATTAAAAAAACTGCATAAGATATTAATAAGTTGTATCCCTGCAAGACGCTTCGTCATAAAATTGAATAAGATTACAATATTTTTAATTTTGTAAAAATTACAGTGTGAAATAATTTACATCACGCGTTGTAAAATAAAATAGTTATCAGCAGTGTTTTTTCGTTTAAGAAATAAAGCATAACAAAAGATTAAAATTACAGATTAATCATGAGATTATCCGGTCCTTTTATGTAAGAGGTAGAAAGTCTACCAACACCTTTTAAATCAGTATCTTTACAGTTGTTTCAAAAAGACTCTTTCAGCAGTACGCTGACTTTCACAACTGTGGAAGACTGACTTTAAGAGGTGGGATTGGGATCCACATAGTACGATCCACAACAAGACAAAACCTACCAGGCTCTTAAGAATCCGAAAAAGAGTTTTATGTCATTGTGTTAAAGATGAATTTTCAATATTAGAGGTTCGATTTGGCCGAATGTGTAAAGTTATCTATCTGGCAATGAAACTAATTTACTTTGATTATTTTAAAATGTATAAAGCCATAAATGCAATGAATTTGTAACGTAAGATTTATATGTATAAGATATTACCTACATAAGTCATCGCCAAAGACGATTTTTTGGAATAAAGTCCTAATATAAAATTAGTTAAAAACATAGAAAAATGTTAATAGAATTAAATGTTGTTTTATGATCCCGTAATGTGCCTACGTATTAAAAATAATGTAGGGACTCTAAATTGAGTGCACGATTTGCTGTGTGTAACCTAAATATAAATTGTAAAAATTGTGTGACAGCCCTATGATTTGTACAGCTTATTGCAGATGTAAGAGTATACGTATTATTTGAGAACATACATGCTATTTATTTTTACTTAAAACGCAGGAGGGTTGCGAGGCGGATTAAATATTGTTTGCAGTGAAATAAAAATAATGCATTGAAAAAATTCAAACTCTTGGTAAATAACCTCGATAGCTTAGTTATCTGAGGTCTATTATATTTCGTTTTTTTTTTGTATTTGCAAGGTCTACATAGATTTACCAAAGAAATAAGTGTAAGTTTTTAAGAGCTTCTTACCAAATTGTCAGTACAGCGCCGGTCTTGACAAATTTTATTAGTGTGAAGATGTTATTATTAAATTATTATTTATACAAGAAATATAAGTAATGTTATAAAAGGAAACATGCCAAAAATACGTTACGTTGATTGGCCGTTTATTCGTTAACACTATGTCCATTTATTGATCACGTTAAGTCCAGCTTCGTAAATTATAATAAAATAACAGTTGAATAACGAACTGAAAATTCCGAAGTCATAAATAATTTAAACGGAAACAAATCATTTGCTATGTTCCCTGTATAATTGAATAATTAATTCAGCCTGCGCTTGTAAAATTAAATTATTTAATCAATTCATAAATCGATAAATTCTTATAGCGGTGTTCAATATCGTTTTATTTTTGCTTTTTATTTTAAAAACTTGTTCTATAATAAAAATAAATTTGCAAATTAAAATGTAAATGTAAATAGTAATAAATAAATATTTGTGTAGCATTACTGTTGTTGAAATCAGACTGATAGCGATTTTAAAATAGTTATTTAGATAATAAATATGTAATAACTCCTTAAGTAATACTGGTAGTAATAATATACAGTGTGTTTTTTGTAGACAAATAATACATTCGGGTAAAATAAAAATCTAACAGTTTTCTAAATTTAATTAAATTAAAAAAAATGTTTTCGTTAGTCAGCTGTTTACACGATTCGATTGCAATTTGGTTTGTACATAAATAAAAATATATTTATTTGTTTTTTTTTTTCTTGAAATAAATAAAATAAGTCCAATAGAAATCATGTGTATAAGGCATAGTGCATATAAAACGTAAGGTTTGTTAAAATAAAAGAAAAATCTTAGAAAACAGAAAGACTTTGTAATCTAATAGGAGTTATTGAATTAGATATGTATTACGAAGTTTGTTGTAGATAGAAAAAATATACATTATAAAATTGTCTTTTTTAATATTATTGTCATCAACAATTTACTTCATTATTTTAATTTAATTTCCATCCTGGATTCATAAATATTTGCAACGTGAAAGCTTGAAGTAAATTTATGCTGTTTTTTTTAACTGTATTAAAAATATTTTGGGCTTAACTTATAATTTTAAGTGGTTCATTAAAACATTCTCCCGTAAAATAATTGTGTAGATAGTTTGTAATTTTTTACATTTTATTTTTGTACCCTTAATTGTAAGGATAATTTATATTATTGTCAATTAATGTGTAATTAATTGAAAAATAGAAGGGAGCCTAGCTACAACACTCTTAATAAAATGATATGCGTGATTGAAAGCTTCATCTTTTATTTATTCCTTACCTACTAGTAAATAAGGTATCATAATATTGGTATAGTATCTCTCCTGAAGCTGACTCATAATCCCAAGATGCAACGATTTTTATCGAAAACAACCAGTGTCCTTAATCATGAGCTGACGATCAATGACGACAATAATGAGCGTACATGCCCGATACGTAAGTAAACCGTTGCACTATTAACTTAGCATAGTATTAAGGCAGGTAATACGATTGGCATGTTCTGCTGCATGTGCTGCGCTCAGACGAGCTTGGGGTCCACAACAATAAAACGCCTTCAACGGAAACTGCTCTTATACACCTTCTTGCCAAACAAGTCATAGATACTAATTGAAACTTAAATAACTGTTCGTAAAGCCAATACTTCCATAACGTGTGACTGTGTGACTGTACGAATGCATCCGCGAATTCCGTGCAAAATCTTTATTACAAACATGAAATTTATCACTTTGAGAACTTCCGACTATCATCTTCACTCCCAATAGCATACGCCTTAGATGAGTGACGGCAAGACGAGTCTCATAGTTCTCTACAAACTAAACAATATTAAAATACCATCTACATATCCTGACTGGATTACCAAGAAACTGCAAGATGCAAGCACTTTATTGGTTCCCGTCTAAATTGATAGCCCTTTGCTTGAGCGTCTCAAACCGAAACGCAATTCCCCTTTGTTTGAAGACATACGGACATCGTCTCTTTGACTATATAGACAAGTAATTCTATTTAGTGCAACATGAGCGGTTGTGTGACGAGAAATTATAGATACTACGAGTTTTGTCACGCGGTTTTAGTTCCTGTTCCTATAAAAATAGGGCTTACAATTTTAAATCGTTACTGACAAGATGGCATTCGCACCTATAGTATTGGTGAGTTGTTGGGATTCCCTTAGCTGGCTACCTCACTAGATTCATGTTCACCGTACTAGAGGGTATATAAAAATAATTATTTACGATTTATTTTATTGTCAATTCATATAAAAAAATAACTTTTTATCAGCAGGATTTACTTTTAAACTTCAATTTGGTGCAATTAGAACCTTGTACGATTATTAATTTAACTATTTACGACCATACAATATTATGTTTGTTGCCTGTCAATCACTCCAGGGCCCCAATTCCACTTCTTACAACGGCCGATGAATGAATGGAAATTGTATAATCACAAAACTGTAATACCTGGTGTTATTTAACAAATAACGCGGCAACGTCTCCGAAACAAATAATTTGCATGTCTCAAAATTTCCTCAACCTATTAGCTAATTAATAAAACCTCTAAACAGTAAGTTACCTTCCAACTCCGAATAATAAAATGGCCACTAAAAGCCCATTAATCCAGTCGCCCACACCGATTACACAGTGATTCAACGGGGAATCAAACGCGTGACCGAACGCAGTTTAGGTTGCGGCATGACTCACGCCCGCCGGGAACATAACTTTTTGCTTCGACAGAAAATAGGTCAATACTGTATTTAATATAAGGTTTTTGTTTTGATGCGGAAACTAGATATATATTTGTTTTCTTTTAGATTAAGCTCCATTACTGTAAAACAAGAAAAAATATGTAGTAATTAAACTATGTCTAGTATTACCCATTTGCATGCAATCATCACGGTTGTATTTTACTAAACAGAATAACAAAAGTTTTTCTTCTTATCAAAGAAAAACAATCGATTTTTCTCCAATAAACAAATGGTTTACTTAAAAAGTCATTATGAGTCATTATTGTTTTCATGGTATATTATTCTCGTTAGTCTTAAAACACTAAATCCACAAACATAACTAGGTTTGGTCTAAACAGGGACCTTTATTCATGAGTTCTTCAAACAGTGAGATTGTTAGTCAAACTACCGAAATATATGCATGAACTTAATGCTAATGTCCTGCGAGTGTGGTAAAACAAACATTTTTGTATACTCAATGTAAGTTCTCTAGGAGTACCTACTGTTGATTCGACAAACATTTTTCCCTATTTTTTTCTTATCAGTTTATATGTAAGCAAAATAAAGTTTAAAGGCACCGTAGACGAAATTGTGCCTTGATCTTTAAACGCCTGATAAAAATTAAAACTAAAAACTGTTTGCCACTTCTCGGACATGGAACTACAGAATCCCTACAAACTTTGAACCTTTGAACTTAATTTAGTATTAGTATAGACAAAAAAAAGGTAAAAAAACCATTTCTAATTTTTTGTCAGAAACAAATCCTTTTATAAGCTTACACATTATAATTCCCGAAAAAAAATAATAGTGTCTAGTTTACAATAAAAATGTTGTGTCATACAGAATACAAAGATTTGTAATAACAAATCTTTGCATACCATTTACACTTGGAAAAAAAGCCGAATCAGCAAACACACACGGAACTCCATCAGTCAATTTACGTACATAATAATTATGGCCTTGTTTCGCTGTTAGTCAGAACGCACCCTAAATGTCGCGACTGGTCGTTAGTCGCACGTCACTCAGAGGCAGTGAGACGTGAATTTTGATTATGGACATGGATAAAATGATAATAAGCCTCCGAATTAGAACAGCCGTGTTTTATAATGGCCTGGCATGGCTGATATAGTGAAATTGTCTGTAGGCAATTATGGCCTTTAGTTTAGAGGCTCTGTGTGAAATCTGGAGTGTTTGTAGGTGAAGGGAAAATTCTCGTACATTTAATAACCTGAAATAGTATAAAGGGACGATAATGATAAAAATGTTTTGCCTGAAGCTCTCATATCTTAATAGTATCGTTAGACTTTTCATGTTCAAGAAAAGGTGTTCTCCCAAATTGATCGTTCAAGAGGTGACCTGAATTGATAACCAATCAAGAATGTGAAGCGAAACTTTTCAAATTCATCTTGAAAATATGACACTTTTCTTCTCGCCGTCCTATTAATCCCATTTCACCGAAGTTGATAATCCCATAACAGACGAGGACCCCCTGAATTTAATTAGATAATGTTGTTTACGTCATATTTGTAAATAAAAAACGCGATCCTCATTAAAAACGTTGCGAATATTCTCATCACGTCTTACACGATCGTGCTTCCGCCGTCGAGGCTATCGCGAAACACCATACGCGGTAAAACAACATCTTTAATGCAAAGCCGTAAGGTTCAATTTCGTTTGAAAATATTAGGGAATTCTCGTCTTAAACGAAAATTTAAGTTTGTTAAGCCTTGGAAGCTAGAGGCTGCACAAAATTTCCATTTTCCACGCGATTTACCACAAATTAATGCTTCGAATCCGTCCGCGCCTCGCCAATTTATAGTGGGGATTTGCATCTAACCAACTTAAAGTTAACTTTTTCCCGGTCGAACGGTGATTGCGATTTATTAATAGAGTAATAGCTCGGTACGCCACTAACTTTATTTTCCTTGGCAACGGCCAGCTTAAAACTTCTTAAGTAATTTTTTTTTTTTTTCTGGCTCTTAGATAATTTTCTTGTGGACTTGGCCTAAATATCAGTAACTTCAAAATATTGTAATTTTTTTGGCGTTCTATACTTATTTGTTTTCCAAAACAAAGTGTTAGGGTTTTATAAAACACCAAACTTACTATGTTGATTGGCGAAACACATCGTGTCGATTACAGGAAATTCCTTACACGTATTCAGCAGGAAGACAGGCTTAAGCAAAGCGATCGGTTAACGGGATCCTAGCCCTACCGCCCTCGTTGATTGGACCCGCAGCCAATTGAGGCAGTTGTTTATGGGGGTAACAAGTCAGTACTCAATGTAAGCCTTCGTTATTTGTGTTGATCGAATTGCCGCACACAGGAGCCGGACAATACGCGGAACATTCGCAATCCAATGATTAATGGAAATAATAATGGTGGGATGTCAACTCGGAACAGTAAATTGGTATCATTGTTACTAATACGAGGATCGCATAATTTTATGCTGCTGTTTAACGAAAGTACTTTAGGTTAACAATTGCTTTGAGCGTAAAATTTTTAAACATAACTCTTCTGTATTCTGTTTTAATAATTATACGTACCGTCAAATCTCATTGTGATGATAATCAACTCCCACGTAAAATGGCTAGCATAATTCCCATACTAAGCGTAGTCGTACAATTCAATCAAAAAAATTGAGCCAAAATCTTCTTTTTTATAATTTTTGACCTGTTTCCGATTAAACACTTATTTCTATTTTCATCTCAAACTCAAATATTACTCTCAAAAATCCGCACCTGTTTATTATCCAAGAGTTCACCTGTTCACCGAAACGATCGTTAACTAAAAACGGATAGTTGGTACCGCTAATCTAAGTTTAAGGACGCTTATATCCGGCATCGGCAAGCGGATAAGTCGGGCGAGATTAACTTAAGGCTTAACCATTAATGCAGTTACATTGTTTACCGGTAAGACACGATAGAGGTATGAGATCTAGGATACGGTATTCTGGGCTAATAATAACCTGAAGGGAATCTTCCTCTTAATTTGATCCTGTATAAAATCGTCATTTTCTTTAAAAATGGGTGGTTATTAATTCCTTCGTATTATTTTTATGTTTGTTACCTCCTCAGCACCTTTCATTAAATGAGCCGATCTTGTATGTCATTTAGTCTCTGAAAAAAATAATCAAGTTTGGTTTTTGGGTCGTTGGTTTTTTGATGAAGAAGAAATAATTATCTGAACACAAGTTACATACAAACTGACTTCAATAGAAAATAGCCATCAGACGACTACTGTTCTTATCGTTCTGGAATAGGATAGGCATAAGATTTTAGCAGTATCATTATGGCCCACATAAATTATTAAAAAAATTAAGAGTTTCGACACAGAATGCAAACGGTAAGAAGCTAATTATTGGTGAATTTTAGGGTATTAACTAAAAACTCGTTAAATACTCACGAACCAAGTAGAAACATACAAATTAAGAAAAATAAGTTCTGAAACGTTAAACGAATATCGTTTTTAAAATAAATTAAAAATATTTTCTACCGTATTATGTTAACTTTTATTGAAAAGAGGAGAGATGCAAATTTCGCTCTAGGGATACTTTTGATCAACTCAGTGGCGAAGGGTGAATTTTCTTAGAAGGGAAGCCGGACCAAAAAAAAAATGCGTGAATTCCAGTTATTATGGGTTGTATCTTATATCTTGCACGATGAATTTTCTTTAGCATTCCTATTATGAACTACATGCGTATTAGCAAAAAATGATTCTATCCTATGATTTCCGAAATCATACAATGATAAACAACTACGGATATGTTTTTCGGTCTGAATTAAATCCCGTGTGGCTCCATAAGCTATTAGAATCTGAGAATAACAAGCAAGGAAAACAAAACATTTTATTTAATTTACAACTCCCCGTGAGCTAAGGATACTTGTTGTAAAAAGACCTATTAAAATGTTTGAAAACCCCATCGCGTCGTTTATAATAAAATAATCATGTCAGGGCGAGCACGGTCTAAATGAATTACATGTTTTTTATTTTCAAAACTCAACTTTGAAAAGGAAGTTTCCTCAGTCAACAAATAATCTGTCAGACAGCATTCTACGTTCACTAATGCCGCCATGCTATCGAAATTACTCTATTATAACAAATTACTACTTAAATAACAACTGCTTCTATTAAAACTACAAACCAACTTACCTAAATACCTAAGCGTGAAATAGACGACTTCCAAACAATACCACTAAACTGCATTACACTGCACTAACACGACACAAAACTATCACCAATTCACTCTAGTTTACACTACTTTACACAAATAAATTAATTTCAACAATAATACATGAACAATTCTAAATTATGATACTAATATATCGAATGAAATGCAAATGGTTTGGTGAAAAAAATATAAAGTTTGACAGATAAATGACCGCGAACCAAAAGTGAAATGAAACTATCATTCTATCTCGTTCTGGCGAACGGCGGACAGCGGACGGCGACAGAAGTTCGGTATCATTCTATCTCGTTCTGGCGTATCTCTCCGTCCCTATAACTCGAAAAATTGCGGCTTCCCTAGCTCCTAAGATTTGCTCGGTTTGTGACGTCAAGGTCACGATCGCTGCAATAGAAACTACGTACTGGATTCCTGTTTCGCCTTACGAGTTACCTTAGTCCTTACTAACGACGACCAATTGTGCGTGAGCGGGATTTATTGCGCGGTGTAAAATAGTAGGCGGATATTTCTTATAGTTATTTTTAAAAGCAATTGTTATTATATTTATATATTATTATATATATATATTATTATATATTTTATTGTTATTAATTTGTTTAAATGATAATGAAAAATAATAGACACTAGTATTTGCTATATTTCGAAAGGGAAGCCGGTAGGAATCGAGTTGTATGGAGCCTTCGCCACTGCTACCAATATTTATGGGTATACTCAACTCCAATTTATCAATGAAGAACAAGAAAATGCGTTCCCTAAAACAATATTATAATTTATGCAAAACACGTACATCACTACTCTAATTCAGGGAATTATTCAAAGTGTAGAGCGTAATTTAAAACCGACATCCTTCACTACGAGTCTCATCTCTTTTGAAGAAAATTAAACCTCTCACGGCAGGCAGGTAATTTAATTAAAATTCAATTCGATTGAATTGGACAACTTAATCCGGTTCATCTATATTGCCAGAGCTGTATCTAGCATCGAAATAACTTGCTTTTACCACACCTGCGCTTACTGCGAGCTATTAAAATCAGACTTGTCACGCGAAATAGAGCATAATGCTGTGTAGAGCCATCTTGCTCTCACATCGACAAGCTCGACTTTAAGAGGTCATTCCACAGATACAGTTATTTGTAAAGATTTGTTGCAGTACGCTTATTTTTCCAAAGTTGATCTTATCTTTGAATTGAGAAAAACATTAAGTAACAGATGGTACTCATCCTGAGAGATTTTCTTGCAACTCTACTGATTGAAATGGGTTTTTTCAGAACAGTGAAAGCATTACAAGCGCTCGGGTGCATCTGGTATTAATGCTATTGGAGCTGTATTTCTACTTCGGCAAATAAAACTGCAAAACTATTTTCACTGTAATTAGTAGTACGCCATTAACTGAACTTAGATGTTTATTATGTAACGGAAAGAAAATTTAAGTCGAATGGAGTTCTGTTTAAAGCAAATTTTTGTTACAATTTTCACACAGGTAAAAAGAAGTTTTTATACTGGTGTTTTACAGAACTAATGATTTATTACAAATAAAAGACGTTTAAGTTAAAAAATTCATCCATATAAATTTATAATAAAATAATCATCTCTTAAAGTTACCTACACGATTCCTTGGGGCAATGGAACCTGCATGACAATTCATTCTAATCATGTTGGTTTATTTATTAGTTACGTTACTGTTTTAAATAAATGTGTCCATTAAGACGAAGATGGTACATTTTAAATATAAGCGTAGACATGTTGTAGATATATATTGAAGTAACTTGGTTTGTCATTATACAAATAACAAAGCTATGCCAAAAACCTTCTTAAAACAATCGCAATGAGTATGCTACTGAAATAAGGAACAGTTTGTACTACTTATTATCCCGTGACGTAAGCCTGTATCGAATGTAAACCTACATTATGGTCCTTCATCAAAAATAAAATAAGTATGGGAAAAATGAATAGTGATATAATAGTGAAGGTAAAAAATATACTTTGTACAAATTACAATTCACTGTTTAAAATCAAACCGTGATAATGTCACCGAATGTGTAAAAACTCGACAAACCCATTCACAACTAATTGCCACAATGGATATTAACAAAACAATTAATTTAAATCCCGAATCACACCTGTGCCATCCCTAATCCGGCCCTGCGACTAGTGATGCGAAACCGCGGGAGCTCACAGAAATTAATCGCGAATTCGGGACCCGGGAATTAATTCTTAATCCGGTCTAAATGAGCGCCTCTCCGATTGTCGACCACTTACAGAGAAGCGTGTAGCTAATCAAAACTCGAACAAATGGCCGGCTTGAGAATTAACTGTTATGTGTGATTTAGAGGCTTGTTCGGAACGGCCGAAAGGGAGCAATAAATGTTTCTTTAATGGAAGTTAAGGGTTGGAATATTACTTTGTTTGTATAGAGCTTGTTTCGGGTCGAAGATTTTGGGGGTTGCGTAAAACTTGATGTTCGGTCGATTGATTTGAAACAGATTGGTGAATATTTTGGTTTTCTTGTTTTTATAACAGGCTGCCTTACTTTAAATATTAATATTTTACACGTTATTTGTAATTTATTTTATTAACAAACATTTAAGCTGTTAAGCTCCAATATCAATGAAATCTAGCGACGTATTAGTTGAAATGATATTAACCTCTCATTTTGTGGATTATTATTATGTCCCATCGTCTGTCACAGTGTTTCTCAAACTTAGACCTACATTCATCCAATTATAAAATAAATTAAAATGAGTATCAAAAGATATCAATTGAATACTACTTTGTGCGACACAAAGATTTATGTTTTAATAAATTGAAGCTCAGGCAACAGCAGTTCAGACATAGCCAAATACAACAACGTATCTTGTACATTTTGAAATGGCTGTAGACCCCCAAGAAATAAATCCAAGAATTTTACTTTATGAGATAGTAAGTTTAGAACCACTGGTCTCCTAATGCCATTGACCTCTTAGATACGATCTAAGGACATATATTACGTTCATGACACTAAGATTATATTGTCAGAGTGGATACCATATCTTTCCATGAATTGAGTTTAAAGCCTTATTTATTTTGTTAATGTTGCAAGTAAGACTTAAGGATTATTGTAGGTTATGTGCGAGATTCGTTCTTCGTTTATTTTGTTATCTCATTTGGAAAGATTTGAAACATTTTATTTCTTAAAAGACTTTACTAGACAGATACATACATAATTATGTATAGATAGTGTCTGGCCAAATCTAGACATGAAATATAATTATTATAAAAACGGCAAAATATAATCAAACTTAATGTGAAAACGCAATTAGTTTTGACTGATCTCGTAATGCGTTACTGAATAAAATATCAGTAAGTAATAATCAAGTCCCTTAATAACATTTTACACTATTATAATAACTGAGGCGGATAAATGATAATTATTATTTGATATTAGATCACTCGACTCACGATTAGTTTCAGCTCCATGATTAAGAACTCTTTTTAAATCCTAAACTAGTCCCAAAAAAAAATTCCACTGTAAAGCCTGTGAAAGATGTGAATACAAAATAAAATTAGTACTCAAGCGATGGCAGGTAGCCGTGATTATATTCTATTAATTGTAAACAACTAAATTGAATTAAAACAACATTCAAAGTATATAAGTACAACATACACGTGCAGACAGTCGCCTCCGATCTATTCCTGGTATTCTCTCTTTGTCTATATTTAAACCTGCTACCAGCGCACAAAGACAAGTAATTTCTTCCATCAGTTTCCCAGTAATGAGTTCTTGGTTACTTACAAATTATGGTAAATTTAATGAAAATAATATATAATAAAAATAATACTGGCCGTAGCAGTCAGATTTCATTCATAAAATTAGTTATGCAAATTAAAAAACTTAGACTTTGTGTTACATGTGACCAATTCATGTTCTAAAGCGGTCAAAATATCTCAAAGCGGAACTCCACAAGGTTATTTAAAACAGAAAATTAAACCCAAACATCTTTCAAAAGCATCTAAATCTGGCTAATCACCAAAACATATCTGGAACAGGCCCCATTATATTTACAAATGATACTCATTAACTTTAATCAAGCGGATTATGCGCCAGAGAAACATTAAAACGGGAAAATTGAAAACCTCAACGAAATTAAAACAGAACCATTCCGCTCGATAACTTTGAACACTTCACTGTAAAGGAAAATTGTAAGAAAACCTACTCCGAACAATAGTTTGAAACGCTATGCAAAAACATAAAGATAGTACGAGATTGGGCTTTAAGGGATTTCTTTCCGCTTTTGTCCCATTTTAGAGCTAAGATCTTTTTAGTTCTCCTTCTCCCTGTCTCCCTTTAGAGCTAAGGATAACAATTTTGAAAGATGTTTAGGTACAATATAAATGAATAAACATTTCGTGATTAATCAAAATACTCTTTGTCATGTCATTCCCTCAATCGGTAAAATTCTTCTGCATTATAAATTTTTGACTAGAGAAACTTCTGCAGTTTTTTTCATACCCCTCTGAAGATCGAAACTGGAGTCCAGTCTAATCTGAGCGCATTTACCTGCAGATTGTGGTCGGAGCGCCAATTAGCTATCCTGCGAAGATCAAGTACATTTTTTGCGGTATTACGAAAGATATTGGAACATTGAGAGCCCAAGTGTTGAGGTTAACGGCGTAACGATTGAAGATTATGTTTGGATGGGTTTTTTAATACTTGTGCTACGTAGGATCCTTGTAAAAAGTTCCTTGTTAAAAATGTCATGATTTATGAATCAATGTATCTATTATGAGCTTAGTGGAAACGGTCTAACCACATAGTCAAAAACTTTGAAAAGTGGAATAAAAACATTTTAAATAGTACCCTAGGGATAAGAAAAAATCGAGGAATCAAATACCGATGAAACTAGGAGAGCTCAAAATAGCGTAGAGTGGAAGGAAATGGAGGAAACCTTTGCCAAAGATGGGCAAACAGATCAGGTTGTTGATGTCACTAACTCGTCGGAACTGTTTGATAAAGGAACTTTTGTTTCATAATTTTCAATTAAGGTCTGAATAAAGTTATTTTATTTATTATGAGCTCTGAATGACTGTAGCGGTTGTGGAACAATAATGTCAGACGCTGTTACACACATTAGTACACCGTCTTGGTCTAACAATGGTTCTGTCTTTTAACTTGCTTTGGTTGTACATAAAGGTTGAAAAAGAAAACACTATTGTTATAATCAGTATCCAGAAAAGTACGTTTTATATTTCGAATATCCTTTCTAATATTTTCTTTTGGCTTTTCTATAAAAATTTAAATATTTATTCGACTTCAAACGAGCGCACAAAATACGCCAATTTCACTGTAAAAACAGAAATAGCATATTTTAAACATGTAAAGGTAAAAGATAATACGAAACAACCTTATCCGTTTAAAGAAGATTACTTTTTAAAAGAGAAAAAGATTATTTGAACCATGTGATATAACAGGTATCGTTAAGAAGATTATAACCTCCGTGCTTATATTATTTCAAAGAGTTCCGATTCGTTAATGGTCCGTTGCTTTCAATTACAAAATTAAATGGGCTGAGTGGACTGACTCATTTCACTGCAATTTTCCGTAATGCATTCTTCATATTTTGAACGTTCTTAATGAATAAGTTATTTCCTTATTGAATTAATATCTGTGCCCGAGGCTTTTAAACGGAGATATTTTTTTTGACTGCATTTGATTGATGTTTTATGAATTTCACCATTGACTACCATACGGTATACAGGGAAATTCGAGGGTGTTAAGTGGGTTACGAATGTCAAATTACTCACATGTCAAGTTTGCTGAGATTTTTAAATTGTTTCGAATATTGCATAAGCTACGAATACCAAGTGAACTACGAGTGACTTGCTAGAAATAAATGTCACTTGAAACATGAAGGTCAATTGTTCTACCATTATCAAGTTGCTGGTAATATCTAGTGTCCTAAGATTTTAGTTGTTACAAATATCATACTGACAAAGAATTTTAAGTTGCTACGAACATTAAAGTAGCTACGAATATCAAGTGGACTTTGATTACAGCAATAAATAAGTTATTAAATGATGCAACAGTTTATTCACGCGTATTTATTGGGATTTCCCGACTAGTTTTGGATCCAACTCTAGTACTAAACCATGAGTTGCAGCGGCGGGGTTGCGGTGAGTCATTTACGACAAATACCGCGTTGCATCTTTTAATAATTATGAATCATTCTAATGATAGTACATAAAATTAAATAAGCTGTCTGTCTCCTACACAAACGTTAATCAGGTCATCTAAATTAATCCATTTATTAAAGTAGTTCTAACCTTTTTAATTCCCGAGTAGTTTTCCATATTATTTATTGACCTTATTCATAACAAGGATTCATTTATTTAAAACTTCATCCCGACATTAATCAATTAATTAATCAATTAAGAAACTAATAAGTTACTTCGCAGCATTATTGTACTTACGAGTATATGAGGCCAAAGTCCAATCTTGCTTAATCATGCCATTAGATATTCCGGAATTACCTTGATCGAATATAATAGCCGCCAATAATTTTCAATAAGAGTCGCTCGGGAGGTGTAAGTACCGTTGCCGGGTGTAGCGTGCAAATAAATTTCTATGCGATCAGCCGTAACGAGGGCTAAGGGAATTTATTAGCGATTTAGGCGGAGCTAATGAATTAAGCACCAAACATTAGTATCTATAGTTCAAAGAAATGCTGTTTTTTTCTACACAATTGGTCAAAGATCTAAGGGCTGGTGATTGGGGCGGTGCAGCAGCAGTGTTTATTTCTATAGGTAATTTCAAAGAGCATTATAAAAATCACTATGACCGGCGCACTTTAAAGTATTTTTATGTTACTTGTAGAGATACAGCTAAGATATTTAACTTTACGATCTCGAATGTACTCATATTTCCATGTAAAATGTGATCTAGATACAGATTTAAAAGTTTGTAAAAATCTCGAACAAAACTGTGTCCAAAAATATGATAAAATTTAGATACGGTATTAAAATACTTGCGGACCACTCTTTCATTTATTCTACGTTGTGTGATATTTAGAAGTGCAAACAGTAAGGTGAGGCAATCAAAGATGATATACCTATTATCCATTTCTTCGCTTACAGATCTATGATATATACTCAGCGCGGTTGTTTCCGGCACGCATTCCAGCCCGTGTGTAATCGAAACAATAATAAATACCGTTACACTCAACCGGAGGGTATAGAAAACCCCTCAGCGTTAAAACGCCGTTCCGTGTTTTAATTTCGTTTAAAAGGAATTAAAATGTTCCGAAAGGTAGTCTCTTGTTCTAAATTGTTATATGATTTTTGTTTGGTTAATGCCATCACCTGTTTTTGTTGTCCTGGTACTTTCTTTTTGTCATCTTCTGTCGCAGGTTTGCTGGAAGAAATTTCTTAAGAAATAAGCAGTACCTTTGTACCTTTCGCGTTTTTCTTTTTATTTGCATTTTACTCGGTGTATAAATATTTTTAAATTTCAAAATCTAAAATTAAAGTGCAATTATTATTTTCATTCCCTTACTAAATATTCATAAAACTACGCTTAATATTGATACCATTAAGCAAACCTGATTTGACATAAAAAGCACACCTCTTTGTAACTGAATAAAAATGTGTACCTAATGTGCTGTGAAAAACTGAGAGATGAGAAAAAGCCAACACTATACAAAAGAAACTACAAGAAGTAGCTACTAGAGTAATGGATTAGTTATTAGCTACGACAGCGTAGGTAACGTAGCAGTTACGTTGACTACGTCGTAGCTTACTCACAGTATTATTTTTTTATATTTACCACTAAAGATAGAAGACCACTCTTTTGACATCTTTATTTGTCTGCAATGTGTCTTATTACTTATTTTTAAGACGGCTGTTTTGAAGCCAAATGAATAAAGAAAAATTTCCGATTTTAGTCTTGGCAAAAAAAGTGTTCTAAGTTGATTCTTTATTTATAATCAAATCACAGAATAGGCATATCAATCTAAAACACAATGGCTTGTTTATATCACACTCAGCTCCAAAGACAAATATATATAAAATCCTCATAGAGCACAAAACCAATCTCTAACAAAGAAAGCTACGATAATAGAATTTCAATAATAATTGCAAATGGCCGCCCACTTGTTATCTATCTTGCACCAGAATCTCATGCCAAATGCAACAGACCACTTATTGACCGCATTCGGCTCTACATTCACAATTTATTATTTTCCTTTAAAAGTTTTGGCACTGAAGCCATAAACATGTGAGTTGCTAAGATGCTTAAGTTCAGCGTTTTGTAAGATTGAATGTTTTATACATGAGTTAAAAATATTCTTAACTTATTGAAAACTGCAGAAAGGTTTCTTTAGAATGTAAGTTTTTGAAACGTGTTACTTACATAATAGGCTAGTTTAGTTTAGTTCACACAGGTAGACAAGGTAACAGAAATGTATTTGTATCGTTTTGTCATACACGATTTGTTTTGGTTTTATATAGCCTTCCCTTTACGGAAAGAGGCCTAAGCCCAGCAGTGGGTCGTATATAGGCTGACGTATATTGCTATTATAAGTTGTCTTAGATGAAAATGCTAGGTAAAGGCCTCCCCCTTTCTTGTCAAGATATAATTATAGTGAGTTAAATTTCGTGTGTATCCACTTCTTGCTAAAATTCATTACACAAGCCCTTACTCCTGAACTTGGAGACAAAATACCTGTTTATATTTATTGACTAACTGGTGGTCTGAATAGATTTAGACTCTCTGCAAGATCTGTGTAATTCTACAACGTACATACACAACGTGGTACAAAAGATCAAAAGACAAGAGAACCTGACTGTCTATTAAAGCCACGCTGGATGCCTATCAGTCAGTATCAAGCGTGCTGCTTGATTGGCTATTGTTTCAGATTGCCATGCAGGAAAACCAGGTGGGGTGACTCAGAATGTATGGATAAGAAAGTAGGTCTTGACTAGAAAAGTGTAAATGTAGTCAGTGACGTATGTTTTCAGTCTATACGTGGATGATAATTTATCAGTTGTGTTTTTTTTTTTATAATCAATACAATTTTTCTGACATCTTTAATATTTATACACATTTGATTTAGAAGTATGAATATAATATTAGTGCAGTGCCTGTTCTATGAGCTCATAAGCACAACTATGACTATTGCAAAAAAGAGAAACTGCTACGCATTCTACTGGGCATTTATCGCTTGTCCAATAATAACAGCTTTAATACCTATATTGCATATACGCCTATCAGTTTCACCACAATTCATTCACATTTCTCTCTTTGTTTTCCCATTTACCATAATCGTCCATAATCCCCATGAATATCTTTATCGGAATCACATCAGCACTCACCCATACATATAATTGAATAGTGGAAATCACAGGCGAAATAAATAAAACTGCCAGCTGCAATTATTTGCTGACCTCTTTGTAACGCTAAGGTCAAATGGATCGCCTATTACACCGAAGTGGAAGAACGAACTCGGAGCATATTTTTGTACTAACATGTTTATGGGAAACGTTACGAAAGGTTAATGATATGGTTAATGCTTTCGGCATACTTTGAAGCGCAGTTAGAACATTTTACCGATGATTATTCAAAATGTAATTAGTTGTTAGGCATGAATGGAAGGCAAATGTAATAAACATTGACTATATGTAAAAAAACATTAAATATAACATTACACGGCCAAAGTGGTCTTGGTCTGTGTAATATAACCAAATGATAAACAATAAATACTTATCTATACTAATATATAAAGCTGAAGAGTTTGTTTGTTTGAACGCGCTAATGTCAGGAACTAATGGTCCAAATTGAAAAATTATTTTTGTGTTGAATATACCATTCATCGAGGAAGGCTTTAGGCTATAAACCATCATGCTGCGACTCAAAGGAGCGAAGATACAATGGAAAATGTAAAAAAAAAAGAGGGCAGGTATAAATCATAACTTATAACTTCACCCACGGGGACGAAGTCGCGGGCAACATCTAGTAACACCATAAAATTGACATCTGATACAATGAAAATGAAATAACAACAAAAACCTAAGAGATCAAACTTCTCCCCCTTTTTCACCATCCTCCATCGTTACAGCTCTGTGTAACTCCCCCGGGCTCACGTTAAATGAGTTCTCTGTTTATGTAATGGAGACCCCGTCGGCCGTAATTGATTCCGAATTAATCCAGGCCAGTGATAAAATTCACATTTTGACCGACAGCCGCTCCGGAGGGCCGCATGTCATTATGAAGTTAAATCTTTGTGGATGCTTTCCAAAACGGGTTTTTGTTTAATCATTTGTTTTTGGATAAGAATTATCTCTTTTTGTAACCCTTTGTGATACTAATATTATACTGTTATTTTGTGGGGAAATTATGTTTTGTTTTTTTTTATAAGCTGTAGGCTGTAGAAACCGTTACCCATTTTAGTCCATAATGATCCGTTCCATTTGTATAGAAAAATCTAAATACATCAAAACTCCATTTCAACACCGATTCGACAATCGCCAAATTCAAAAGTTTGATATTGCAAACTGGATAGGAATACACCATCCTTAGTTTTCAAACAATATTGAAATGTTAGCACCAATATCGAGGTAATTTGATGAACTGGAAAGCTAGGCATGATATTGTCAGTATTGGAACCTGTCCTTTCGAGATGTGTCGCTACAATTAAGGAAACCAGTCACGTGTGCTACTGAATGCTGTGTACCATGGCTCTTGGTGTGCTACTGCTCAATTATGAGTATCGGAATAGAGTTGATGTTAGTAGTCCGTTGGCATAAGCTTCAATGAATTTAGTTCTGGTGATATGTGTATGAAGAGATACGTTCGTATTTGGCAACAAGTATGTATCAAAAAATTTATGTCAAAAAGCTGAAAATGTGTGGTTGTAACTACGACCACGGAACAAGTGTATGATAAATTGCAATTCATCGTCATAAATAAACTAAATGCAGAGAACACCAATACTGAGGCAGCGATGCCACTAGGCTACGAGACGTAATAATTGGTCAGTTGTAATTTTATCTAGATTATACATATCTGTTGCCGCATTAATAACAAATATTAACAAGATACGCGCTAAACACAGAACCCTCCTGGCAGTCGGGTAAAAATAGAGGGGATCAGCAACGATTGTTTAAAGAAAATACTAATCAGCATCGTTAAAACACCAAATCTAGACTCCCGTAAAGGTTAAAATAATATTTCAAATAACTCCCACAAAAGCTACCAAACCACACCGTTCACTTGAAAAAGTCACAGCAAAAACCTTAACACTTACAACTGAACTTTTCGCATAAAACAACGGAGCGAAATATCGCTGACGTTAAAAACTGTTTAATAGTATTGCAGCGTTGAACAGAAGCGCGAACGAATCGGGGGAGAGTTGAGAACTCAGCCCCGTACGGCGTTCAGGCCATTACCACTAGTTTCGACAACTCGTTACAGACTCAAGCGCACTGAAAAAGTTTAGAGTTACTGAAACCGACCGCACGGTACTGTACAAGTAACATTATGGAAGTGGTATTTTTTATTGATTGTTTTTGTTTTTGCACTTACTTAAAGTGAATATGTAAAAAAACAGTTATATGCGTGTCGACCGACTGTATACTAGCCTACAAAAAATGAGGAGCTCGTGGCTAAGCTATAACCGCATAAGTGATTCGATCACAGGTTAAGCTATGCTTGACGCGGTTGGTCCGTAGATGGGTGACCATCTTTGTCATAACGAGTTCCTCCGTGTTTCGGAAGGCACGTTAAATTGTGGGTCCCGGCTGTTATTCCTACATCTTTGACAGTCGTTACAGGTAGTTAAACGCTTGAAAAAGTCTGACAGCCAGTCTAACCAAGGGGTATCGTGTTGCCCAGGTAACTGGGTTAAGGAGGTCAGATAGGCAGTCGCTCCTTGTAAAACACTGGTACTTAGCTGAAACCGGTTGGACTGGTAGCCGACCCCAACATAGTTGGGAAAAGGCTAGGCTAATGATGAGCCTACAAAAAATGTGCCATTGCTGCGCACACAACTGTTCGAATACGGGGAAGGTTTCAGCATTGGTTACCACGATAGCTTATTGCGAATCAGCGATTCCAGAGTCCAATATTTTGATTTCAGGTTTCCTCAAAACGTTTTCATTCATCGTAGTTTTGTCTTAGATTTGTTATTTGCCTGAGCTAGGTATCGAAACATCGTGGATACAAATCCGTAAAATCGCAAAAGCCACCAGTACTCAGAAAATAACACTTAGATAAGAAGAAAGCAAATAAGAATAAAAAAAAAATTGAAAACTATAATACTGTCCAAACAGCCAGTACAATAAATACAAAATGTATTGAGATTATTTTCACCTTACTGCACCTCAACTACACTTCCTCACTCAACTCAACGAGCTCTGCGTTTTTATCGGTGATTCACACTCCGTACAATTTGCAACACAGCGCCCGTAAATAAGTTTGAACTCTATACCGTTTTTGAGAGATGAAACATTTTTTTTATTATTTTGGAGAAACTTCTCTGAGTAGGTTGTTAGCATATTGTTATGTTTTTAAAAACTAGAAATATTAAAAGGATGCACGAAGACACTCAAAGTACCGGCGAATATTTGAAAATTGCATAGAGAAAGAGTACAGAGACAAGAATAGTATCGAGTTAGAGAAGAATATTGAAAGTCAAATGAAAGACATTCCGTCAAATTAAATTTACTAATTTATTTACTACTTCGACTGAATGACAAACGCAACTCTACTCATCAACAAAGTTCCATGGTAATTGAAAATATATTGTTTTCATCTGCCTATTCCCTCCTACATCCTATTGTGTCCATCTAAAAACACCACAGAAGCACAAACGATCTAAAAAGCGTCCTCCCAAATTACAGTCTCAAACTAATCTCCGTCTACGTGTTGATAATTATGAAACATTTATCAAAACTCCGTAACCAACAATACGAAGTTCCAACTGACCGTACATGTGTTCTGGAGTCTACCACGAACTTTTAAAAATAGATTTATTCAGTTGTGGGAGTGAGATGATGCTCTACGCCTTGTATTGCACCATCTCGTTTCAACAGTTTCTTCAGCTTTAGTTTGAGATGCAGTAGTAGGCCCCCTGTTCATTAACATGGACGGAACTAATGCCCTAACTTTTCTTGATGAACTGGCTAACTTGGACGTACGTTTAGCTTAATGAAACGAGAACGCTCGCAACTCCAACTGAGCGGTTTTGAATACCAGACCTGGTACCTGTTCAATTACTAGCTCTGGCCATAACTTTGTCTCTCTCTTCTTTAATTGAGCTTAGCTTGTCAGTGAGAATTGGTACCACTTGTACTTTACGTTGAACTTAGATACTACAGTCAAGGTATGAAACTGAATTTTATTCATGTCTTACCAAAAGATGTAAAGATGATTCATGGTCTTGGTGCGTAAAAACCCTACGGAAGTAATAAATTGTGTACAAAGAAAAAAAATATTTACCAATTATCTCGAATACCGAATTAAAATACAGAAGCAAAATAATCTATTAATTAAAATAAGAATCCAAACACGTATCTAATATTCTCGCCATACGTATAAACTGGCAAACTTCAGCGTCTGTTTTTAATGAGTGCTGAAAGCGAGGTTCCGAGATTTTAAACCTTTATGCAAGTTGGGTTTAAGGAGCGAAGTGGAACAAAGTTTTTACTTAGTTCCAGTTTAAAATCTTGTACAGTCTCGTCTGTTATACGCTAATTTAGAATGGGGCTACAAATTTTCACGTAAGTCGTCAGAATAAGCTATATTTATTGTACTATTTGAAGGTTTTAGTTCAAGACTTTTTGTTTTTGGCAATTGTAGTTACACATGCTGTTTTAGTCAACAAAAAAAAATATTTTCGAGAGTGAGTGCCTAATATTTTTGACTTTTATGGGTTGATAAGTAGATAATGGAACTAATTGAAATGGATGCAAGTACGGTAGGTATATTGCTTTTTGTATAGAGGGCTGGTCTGAGGTGATGCTTGATGTTGTTTTATCCTTAGTCTAGTTATTAACTAAACTGGCTAGATAAGATTAAGAACATGCTGTTGATGCTTTTCTCATTATGGCTATAACACCATTATAATCTCTCTGTCGAGCTTCTATATCTCTTGGAAATAGTATGGTTTAGTTCTAAAACGTCACACCATAGCCACTGATAGCCTATTCCTTATGTGCATATTTAGGCAAGTCAATTACACATTCATTAGCTTGTAATTAGTCGTATACATATATTTGTATAATTAGATTTATACAGATTATCTAATCACACTCCCTAAATAGATAATTAGGTTAGAATATATCTCGTTTCAGTTGGACGATTAATTAGATTTATATTACAGGATATGGAATTTCACATGAAGCTGCCTGTCTTCGAATCTCCTTCTCTTAGCAACCTTATCCTCAGTGCCAAGGGTTGTGACCTCCACCTCGCTTTATAGTCTCCGCATATCATCCGACGCCACATCTTCCTGTGTACGGGCCTGCCGCCGCCTAGTACCACCCTCAATAAAATAGCAGTTGTGAAAACGTAATAGCGCACTTAACAGCAAAGAGCGACGTTTCTCGAAGATAAGCGATGGTCAACCCTCTGAACTCCAGAACTCGATCACAGGTTAAGCTATGCTTAATAAGGTCGGTCCATTGATGGGTGTCCCTATATGTCATAACGAGTTTCGCCATGTCCCAGCTGTCATTGATACATCTTTGACGGTCGTAACGGGTGGTCAGAAGTCAGAAAGTCTGACAATTATTTTCAGTATGGGTTATCGTATTGGCCAGGTAACTAGGTTGAGAAACTCAGTAAGGCAGTCGCTCCTTGTAAAATACTGGTCACAGCTGCATTAATTAAACAAGTAGCCGTCGCAAGACAGTTGGGAAAAGGCTCGGATGATGATAATGAAATGGGACAAAAGGTTAAATCAAATACCAATCAAATCCATAACAATCCATGAGTTTTTGTCCCAAGCAAAATTACCACCAATTATTATTATTATTACTTTTACTTAATCTTTAATCTTCATAATCGTGACATAATTAATTCCATACACAACATTGAACAAAGTAACACAACAACTCTGCCAGACAAATCCGAATATGACCTATTAAGTTGTGAAAGTACGTGTGGGTAGGTTAGTACGTGACCAGGCATTAGAAGGAGATAGAACAACCTGATTAACTATAGGCGTCTCGTTCTTTACAAGTACTTAAATGGCTTAATAAGTTTCGGATGTTTGTTGGATTGCAAGGGAGAATGAATTGAGAAAATAATCCACCCGCAGTGGTATCACGTATAGAGAAGCAAAACAATAGCAAAATGATTGATGTTGATACATGATTTTTGCTACTGTATTAGGTAAATTATTACAAAGTTAATATCTACGTGTCTTACTGTCGAATTTTTTGTGAAATAAATGAAAAATATGGTATGGTATTTTCATACATGATGTGTTTTTGTTTCTATATTAAAAAAAATACTGAAAATAAAAATCGAGGTTAGGCAGAACTTGATACGGTGATACATTTATTGGGTTACCTTTTTTCACATTTTTTTTTAACCTATTGCTACGGAACCTTTAGTGTCCAGACTAGTTGCACATGATCGGTTTTTTTAACTGCATTGCTCTTGAGCGGGGTTCAATTTAAAACCATTTTTTTAAATCTTAATCTTTATCTTAAATTGCTATTACTTCGCTTTTGCTACATACTTATTACCACTACTTACGGTTTGTAGGCGTTTGATTATTCTAGTAGCGTTCGAAATAAGTTTGTTTTCTTTGTATTCTGATGTGTTGATAAATGGATGATCATCATATTGTTCCTAACTTGTATTCTTGTTTTAAATGATGAGCTTTTTTGCTCAATGATCGCCGCTGTTTGTCCACCTGTCCTTCCTTTTGACATCAGCCTATATCTCAAGAACCACAGTCAACTATACTGTTGATTTTTTTATAGATGATGTCTGATGATGTGAATAAGAAACCACGTATCTTAGTTACTATAGAAGTCCGAATAGTTATTTTAAGTTTCGGTCTATTGCAGACATCCCATGAGATTCTTATATTTTTTCTTATATCTATTGAAATAACCTTCTAAATAATCACCCAATCCATATAATAACGTCATAAACCACAGTAACCTTATTGTGTGTATTACAAAGCCCGATAATAAATGGTACCATTACAACAGTTCAGCTATAATTAAACTTTATTACACCACTTGTAATTTAAGATTTGAGACACATTGTTATTTATTAAACTGGGTACATTTATTATAGGGTACAAACATACATTTATTATTCAGGGTGATTTCCGATTTTCGAACGAAAAATATATTGGTGACCTAAACATAGGTTGAAATTATACATAAATTATGTGTCTTCTTTAGAGATTTGTACTTCAAAGGGTAAAAAACATAGTTACTATGGCTCTGCTTTCTGTCCATGTGTCCATTCAACCTTGATCTTTATGACAATACGACCAGTGATGATTATATTTAGTGCAGTATTATATTTTTTTTTTCAGCCATTACTTTCCCACTGCAGGGCAAAGGCCTCCCTTAGATATAATAATAAATAAATAAAAAGAAACAAATTTAGCTTGTTGCAATCAAACTATCTGTCGTTATCCGATTTGCACTTAACCGATTCTTGCACTTTCTACTCATACCTTATCAAAGGAAAGAAGACGCAATATAGTTATAGTTGCTTCTGTATTTTATTTCACATTTACAATCTGTGTGATCACAAATGCTGATCTTGGGCTTGGGTGTATTTGTGTACTTAAATGTTTGTGAAACCATCTGTGACACAAGGATTAAATTCCTTAAGGCGAGTAATTCGATTTAACAAAAAAACAACTAACGAACAAAGAAAGTTTCCAAAATTCTCGAAAATATATCTACAAAATATCTGCACCAAAAATGAAGAAACTATTAAACTTAACATCTACATTCAAGCATTACACATAACCGCAGAATATCATTATAATAATGAACACAAGGTCCTAGCGATGGGGAAAAGTACGCGAACTGACTATGAGTTATGATAACGCAACCCTTCCTGTATAAATCACACTTCGAGCCCCATTTGTTAAATAAAATAATTTATCTTCGGCTGCATCAAATGTGGTTTGTGAAGGTAACTTATCTTGTTTTCGGAATCGTAGTTCTCGGGATATAGGTTTGATGGTGATATTATCCGATCAAAATTAACACAGATTTTTGGCCAACTTAGAATAATGTATCTGCATCTTGGCTTTATAGCTACGAAAATAATATTCATTTGACAAATCTGCATGAAGTAGTCACAACGTTAACCTGACAAGGACTTGAACAATTATACTTACTTATGTTTTTAAGAATAAGATTTAAAAATTATGGATCAGTATTTTTTTAGAATATTAATTTAAAAGAGCGAATATTAACCGCATCAAATATTATGGTGAAACGTATTATTGCCTCCCACTTAGGGAGGCAATAATATCCGTAAAAAGCGTACTGATAAGTTACATCACATATGTCTTTAACTTACCGTATATTCCGTATAATCTTATTTTTTTTGGTAACGAAATAAAATCGTAAAGACTTAATTATCTTCGATTAGGTTTTTCAAAGTATAAAATTCTTCGTAAGAAATTTATACTTTATATATATAATTTATATTTAAAAGTTATATATGTGTATCTGTAAAGTGTAGGCTCAAAACAATTCCCGGTATGAGACCCATTCTAAAGAGACTTCAGAGTTGGCGCTTAATAATGTATTATTTAACAGGTGTCGTCTAGTTTATGACTACATTTTAAATATTTATGAAGTATTAATTAAAACCGTTTACAAATAACTTTAATTTGAATATATATGCTCCTGGAATAAACCTTTTTAACAACTCGAAAGTAGAAAAGTATTTAAATGAGTTTCGGTAATTATTCACAAACTTTTGGGTACAAAAGAATAATTCTACATCTAATCTATTATTATTAGCTTGAAAACATACCTTTAAAAACATTTCAGGTAAATTGTTGTGGTTTTAGGTCAAAGCAAAAACTTTCCTAATACCTAATATCAGCCTATGTATGTCCTACTTCTGGAACTAAAGAGCTTTCACAACGGGTGTTTATAATCTGTGTCTTACAAAAATTAGGAAAGTACATATAACACCGAAAAAGACACATCGGAACATGGTGAGTTTCGAACCTGCCCCATTACGTAGAGAACTGTAACATGACCCCAAAAAAAATGTTATAATTATATACAAAATTTGAGAAAAAAATCTTCAAAACAAACAATAATATCCCACTAAGGTGTTTTGTCTCCATCAACGCGTGTGTTATGTTAAATCAAGAGACATTTATTTAAAAATAGGCTACTAAGTAGAACTCATTGAAGGTCAGATTACATTGGACAGAGCCCAGTTTCAGACCTTTTTGAGATGTTTATCAGTAGTGAAATCGAAACTTAGTTACTTTTTCCTGATTACGTTGCAACGTCTTTGTAATTAACAAAATATGCTACAAATGCAACAATTTTACGCCGTACTTGGCGTTAAGTGGCCATAACCTCAGCAATTGAACTAAGTGATAATATATTTAACTGTGACAGTCTTTATCCCAAGGGTGGAATTAAACGTAGGGATAATTAGGCAATAAACTTGAAACAGCTCACAAAGCATTCACGACCCGACAAATTGGCATAAAACTTGAAAATTTCAATGGGCATTATGAATAATTAAAACAATATCTTTTAATTGAGATGAGTTGTTATCACTGGTCTGTTGAAGAGTGAAATGCCTTACGGTTGGCCATTAAATTTTTATCTCATTTCGATTCTAGGAAACTTTCACTTACATAAAAAAGGAATAGAATTGTGCTTTTTTTTCAGTCTAGTTATTTATGCGTCGCCAAACGACCGACTGAAAAAGCTTCTTAAAGTAATATTTCGTGTTTCGTAAAATACTTTTTAGAGTGGAGAGGTAAGTTCGTGGAATATTAAAGAATTAACATTTATGTATTATATTTCAGTGTCATCGCTTTCCTCGGAGTTGCTAAATTCTGAGAAAGCTGTAAGTTTTCAGATTAAATATTTTCGTTCTTTTTAATTGATTATCAGAATCAGCAGGATGTATGAATATGAAATCAAAATTTGGTATGACACAGTTGTCAACACAATAACACAATACTTGTTAATAACTTCCCATTAATTTTATTTATATTTTTGTTTTGTCTTCTTTACTAAGGTACAAGTACCTACTCAAGCGTTGGCAACTTAATTATTTCTAGTTCCAATTTTTGTTCGTCTCACTCAAATTCTCTCTTTGCTAAAATAGAACTTGGAACACCCACCTGAAAATTACGAGTACCGTCACGTCCAAAGAAGTTCTTCAAAGAAATTAAACAGTAACCCGTAGTGTCGTTACACCGTGTCATGTCGATACTACATAAGTTCACCCCAAGCGAAACTTAGGGACATTTGATGACAAAGTGAACGAGATTACACGAAAGTTTCCCGCCGCGGTACAATTCTTTGGAAAGACCAATTGAAAAGTCCAACTGCAACCCGCCTTGTTAGAGAGATTCTTTGAGTTCTCCAACATCTAAACTCGGGATTGTGATCGTTGTTAAAAATAGCAAGAGTGAAGTTTTGAGTTATTGCAGAATTACTGATGCAAAGTGAATCGGTGGAGATAGTTTTGATAGAACTTTAAAATAGGTTGATGAAAAGATAAAACTAGATGATACAGAAGTTTGTGAAGATTGGCGTGACGAAGAAAGACAGCTGAAGCTTAGCTCATTTATGGACTTTCAACTTAAACCGATGACTTGTTGGGAACTGATATTATTATAGTCATTATTATTTTAATCCTGTTTTTTCTTCTGACATCAGATCAAATTTAATAATTGTTATCCGCATATATTCCAGCGTTCCATTTCAATGCGGTAAATAAGTAGCAGTCAAAAACAATGCTTTAAATTGCTCTGATTATCAAGTACCCAAAGATTGTGGAAACACTCAAACCTTAAGGGTACGTGTCAGATACACTTTACAAACTCCCAAACATTCGGATGGTACAAGTTTGATTAACCAGTTCCATGATAACTTGGCCTTAAACGGTCACTTGGGATTTTGGGATTAAATTATTTAATTTGGGTGTAGAACTATTTTGGGTAATAGTTTAATCGTTTTGCGCTTGGCTTTGTGTTGGAATAACTTTCTGTTTTTCTTTAAAAGTTGGACTTCCATAGTTATGTTAAGGGTATTTGCAAGTATAATTTTGTGGTTGTTGGGAAAACTATAACATTTTCAATGAGGGATAAACTTGAATTTTCAGGGTAAATAATTTAATCTAAATTTCGACATGAATAAAAAAACGTAGTTCTCTTTAATCAATCGTTTTTTTTATATATAAAACGTTCTGAAATATCGAAAGAGGGAATCGTATGATAATCTCTGCTTTATCCAACCATATCGATACCAATGAATCGAAATGAAATTTAATGAAAATATATCATTAAAAACGGCCGATAAAATAAAGCCCCGTCCATTACCCTCGTGTCATATATTTAATCACCCGAATGAACGCCACAAGTTACCCGATGTATTCATTTGAATGCAATCGGTTGAAATCGATGCAAAATATAAGTTAATATGTTTGATTGGATTCATCGGACCGAAATTATGAATGTCCAAATTATTTAGTCGACTTGCTTTAAATGGTTTATAATTGACTAATATGAGAGACCATGACCGTTTGATATTCGATAGGCTGGAGAGGCAAATATAAATTGGGTTTCGTGATTTAACATATTTTGAGCTTGGATGCTGTTGCCCTAATTAGGGAGATCGGTTTCAGTGACAACGAAAATGTACCCCTTGACCCCCCGTAGACTAATATAATAACATTTCTTCGAGCGCTTACATCGATGAAATCGTAATGAATTGTATGCGAAGTGACAAATCAAAGTCACGTCACTTGTCGGAAAAGAATGTTATTTCTAGACATTAAAGTTTCTCTTTTCAATGTTATATTACATTAATCAATAACACCTTATAGGGTTGCGTACCAGAGGTTAAATACAAAATCCTGTTTCTAAGGCTGCGCTGTCAGTCCATTCGTCTGGCGTATTCTAAATATCTCGTCTGTTGCCGTTATAGCAAAAAAAAAACATAAAGACTGACGATCGGTTGGACGCCCGTGAAGTTGGGTGTTCCTAATTTCTTTTTGTTTAGTAGATTTTTTTTTTCTTCAGTCTATTTGCACAGAACCCTCAGTATCGCGAGCCCATTTTAATCACCAAATTTCTTTATTTATTTTTCTTCAATTCCTTTATATGGATAAACTCATGACTCACAATAATGAGTCAGAAAGGGTTGGAGGTCGTTCGCGTGTGGATTATGACGCGAAACTTATTAGCGCTGGGGTAACGGTGCACGCAACACGCTGACGGCATTAGGGGAAAACAGACCGTTAAGTAGACCGTGACGAACTAACATGTTTGAATATACTTACTTGTAAATGTGTATTATTTAAGTGTACATTTGATTGTGTCTTGGGTGTAAGCTTCCTGGGGGCCTGTCGTCTCATAGTATCATAGTACATTGCGGATATGAAAGAGAGCAGCTTAACGTCATGTATGGCACAGTCAGGCTTGAAAATCACATTATTATTATTTTTAAGACGAAGTGGTTGGCCCTCTGGACCGAAACAAAGGAAAGAAAGATATAAATATTTTGAGTCGGCTTTATAAGTGCTAAAATGTTGGTAGTTAATTACAATTAAAATATCCAAGCAATTTTCAATAAGTTTTACTATTTTTATATCCAGCGTGTTTCGTGCCATCTTTGGGCAATAGTCCACTTCTGTTCCTTTAATTGGCTCTGCTTCTTTTTTCTATCAATTTCCAACAAAAGGTTTCAAGTTCATCCTTACATCCTTTCCCGCATTCAAGAAATTAAGATGAAAAAGAACAATTTATACAATGAATGTTATCCGTTTGTGTGAACATTTCTAAACGCGCCTCTTTCTTTTCTCGGTGATAAATATGATGCTTCATTTAGCTCGCGTCCAACCTATTATGAGACGAATTCAACGCGTCCATGTAATAACCATTTCATTAAGTTTTATGTTTAAAACGCTTCACAAATCGTCTAAAGTTAATTTCGTCGGTAATATCTATGACGAGGCTCCTAACGTTTTGAAAACACTGAGATTGTTAGTAATCTCGTACAAGAATATGGTTTTTATTATTAAATTGTTCTAAGTTATGACAATAGGGTTTTTCATCTACAAAAGTAATATAAACACTGGTCAAGTGCGACTCGGACTCGCGAAACTAACTATCAGTACACATAGGGTAAAGAAAACCATCCTCAGGTTTAGTTGTCACCCATCAACAAATGTATTAAGTATCAATCGCTGCTTAACCTCATTCTTTATTTTTAGTATTTGTTGCTATAGTAAGATCATGGGTGAAAATTTAAAATATCTTACTGTCAAAGTTTATGAGATACAGTCTGGTTACGGACGAATGGACAACAAATCCTCAGTAATAGAGCTTGTACAGTTTAGATGAACTCGCGATCTATGTTCACTCTTGGATATTACGCAAACAAAACTTCAAACTCATTCAAATCTTGAGTTATTTCTTTTATAAATAGAATCACAGTTTTCAGTTTTCACCAAAATCGAATCTGAATATATTATTCGGTCACCCTATATATATTATTCCACATCAATTTCAAACACCCGGAACGATATAAATTAAACCGTTCCTGAATATTTGCCAATACAATCCAAACACGGTCGTCATAAAAACAATTACAATAATGAGCAAACCAAATAAACTGCAATGTTCACAATAAAACTCGCATGGATCGGTTTGTTATCGCGTTAATGCGTTGACGATGTTCCAATATGGTCTGAGTATTACGTTGCTGTGGTACTAAAACAATTGGTGATACATTTGTGTCTTTCGAATGAAAATATGAGTTTAAGTTATGAAGAGGTTCGCTATGTATTTTTTTTTTGTAAAGCATAACGTTTTTTTTTTTAAATGCGGACAACATCACATACATTGTTCTGAACCCAAAGTAAGTTGCTAAAGCACTTGTGTTATGGAATTCAGATACAACGAAGGTACCACAAACACCCAGACCCGAGACAATGTAGAAATAAGAATTTTTACATTGACCCGACCGGGGATCGAACCCGGGACCTCAGAGCTAGCGACACCTTGAAACCGGTGCGTACGCCACTCGACCACGGAGGTCGTCTATGGTTTGATATTTTAGAAAAGATAAATTAATAAAAGAGTTATAAAAGATGAAGACGGTTATTAAAACAATTGTAAGCAATCAATTTAATTTAATTTCAGCTATCATTCGCTATCTAAAATGAATATCTACAATTTATTATTTAAAAAAATACGTCATTTTTTTAAATAATAAAGATGTTAACGACTCATCAGTTAACAAAGCTGAATTTTTCAAGAAAATAACAAGGATATAAAATTCAAAATAAATCAAAATTAAAACTCACTCATACCAAAGCTAACTAAGCACCACTTTTAAATATCGAATTACAATAAACCTGAAACAGATTCGCCCACGCTTTACAATAAAAAAAAACCGTTTTCATTTATAATTATAAGGAAGTACATTTACCAGACGATCTGCGACCACACTATGATATAGAGCGGTTACGGAGCCCCGGTCCCATTACATTTAAGATCTAATGCTTCACAGAGCCTTTGCGAGTTCTAGCGGACTTTAATCCGAGGAAAGCGACTTAAATAATGATGCAAGGAGTCTTTACTGTATATTTAGTGGAGTATGGGACTCGTCAGTTATAGGAAACGTATTTGGAAGGGAATATTGTGCTGGTTATTAGAACCATTTGTCAAATTGATATGAAGATATAATCTGTTTACTTATTATTATTTAGTTATGGTCTGTACTAAAAACAATTACAAATAGTTTTAGTAACAAGGGAAGTAGTTCAAATATTCCCTTCCAAATACATTTCATACGAAACCGTTACTAAAAGTATTGAGCCTCAAATTGATTAAATTTTACATTTAAATATTTGTGTCGAATGCTTAGAACGGAACGTCTAATTTTATGGTGTGAAGAAAATTTTGATCGATTGTGTTTAAAAAGTTTAAACAATGCACCACAAGGGTCTTATACACATTCTAATCAAATGCTTTAAAGTCACCCAGGCTTAGTCCAAGCACCGATGCAAACTAATATGTGCTGCTAATTCTTACTTGCATGATACAAATGTTTTATCACGCGTATCTTTTTGGATGGTACGAGTAGAGATCTCGACTATAAGTAAGGTCTCGACAAATACGTGTTAATGCATCAATGTATTCATTTAGGTGAATAAATGTTAACAAAACTGGCTAAAAATGGTATAGACCTCACAACTCCAACTCGACAATAAGTAAATCATTTCCCAAAAATAAATATATCAAACCGTAGCATATAACATCAATAATCGATTGCTAACAAACATTGTATTAGGTTATTTTAATTATGTGTTGAACGGACAATTAATGGCTTCACACACGATCTAAACACCCAGTTCTGTATCGCAATAATAAAATTTATCTGATATCGAATTCCCCTATGGTGCGTAAATTACTTTCGCACGCGTGCCTCATGTATTTAATTTTAATACTGTGTGGCTTTTGGAATAATGATGGAAAAATCGAGCGAAATTTATTTTTGGCTTCAGTTAATTTTTCATTGTAAAAATCAGTTAATTCAAAAACTTTTCGTTCATCCTTTTTTAAGTAACAAATGCAGGCTTACATACAGATAATGGTTTCTCACTCATGAGTTCATTACCAAAATCTACCCCTAATAAATCCACTATTCCTACACCTAAGTTCTCATAAAACACTCTCCAATGAACATTTTATAATTTCCAATGCGTTAAAAACCCTCTTGGAATCTAAAACCTGGTGTTCTGTGCTGAAAATCAAGTGGACTAATTTCGTTTTTTTTTATATTGTTATATCTAATTAAGACTACGCAGATTAAATCAGTGTTCTAGACGAAGATTTTAAAGATTCGGGTTCATTCAAAGCGAGATAACAATAATATGGCGATTAAGATTCAGTCCTTTCTATGAACTCTTTAAGAAACTCTGCTGTCTTTGTGTAAGCAAGACATCACTATGCTTAGTTAAAAGCAACTTCTCGCTTCTACTGTTCTAAAATTTAATTTCAAAAGCTCATAATACAGGGTCTGATGCTATCAAAGTAAAAAGGTTGTTATCGAAATAGTTTGTAAGATAATTAAAGGAAATTGGTCTAACTTCTGTTCAGGCTCTATGAGTGTTTTTCTATTGTGGAATTAAATTAGAAGGTACAGGTACACCCTTTGATCTTGGACAATTTAAGATAAGCTTAAGATTCGTTAAAGATTATGGGAATGAATGTAGGATGGAAATGTCAATTGAGAGTGGATGAGAACCTTTTTATAGCAGGAGGTTCTTTTCATACAAGATTAAGAACAAGTGAGTTTGCTCTTCTTGAAATTAATAAATGAAAATTAATTTTATCCCTGAAATTAGGAAACATGCCGTTTGTAAATTGCATCGTGAAAATTTGTTCAATAATTTTACTATTGTTATTACTTTTTATTGCATATTTTTCAAATTTACATGTATTTATATAAATTGACATATTATGTGAATTCACACGAAACCATACGCCAAATGGAAAAGGGAAAATTACAATATCAGTTTTAATGACTGGCTGCAATTTCTATCAATACCACTAACAAAGTATCGCCAAAGCGAAAACTAAAAACAAATGAACGGGTCATTAAAACCATCCCTTTGATCCGTTACCGAACGTAATCATGTCGGAACTAATGACAAGCTTTGTAACTGATTTAATTTCATTAATTTAAATAATTAATTAACTGTTAACACTCCGAATTTATGCCAATTAACGTGGTCTATCAAAAGGATTTGGAACCGACCAGTTTTGTTGACCTATCGAAATGTCATTTAATGTTATGTTATGATTAAATGTATTTGTGTAGTGGGCCAACACAATATTGCTTACAATTGACACTATTTTAAGTATGTAAAGATCCGGAAGCTTATTACAACCAAAAAAAATGTACGGTTGCAGGGTAGTGTGCCGCCTAGCTATCATAACTGGAGCTGTGTTTAGAAATAGCTATTTTGATTAGTAGGCGGCTAGTGTTTGCAAGAATGAATAGAATAGATAGTTGAAAGTTATGTGGCACATTTATTTTGGTGATTAAACCAAAGCAAGCAAATCACGCCACAAAGTTTCGTCAAGGTGAACTATATCACTAGACTCAACATGTTTTAATTCCTGAATCTTGTCTTATGAGTACATCTGCATAAATAAAACTCTACAATACATTTTAAAATTTATCCTTTATTTTTTTTTCTTTTTCGGATGAAGTGACGTAACCCTTTATTTTATAAAACAACAGTACTAGATTTTTTTAATGAAAGACCTTCCCGCCCCTTACTTTGCTAGAAAATATTCCAATCTTCGTATAAAAAGAATAACTTAAAACATTTTCTCTCCGTCCATTTTCACGTAAAGTAACTGATGCGACTCAAAAACGTCTGCATTAGCAACAAACGCCAATTCGTCTATTTATAAACAAAACAAACATTACAGTACTTTGCGTGGGCAATAAAAAGCCGGTGGAAATATACAGCAAAAAGGCTGACGCTTATCTTAGGGGGCTCTGGGGAAATAGTAAAAAAACTCATTACTCATCTTTGTTGCCAAGGTCGGTATAAAACAGGTATCTGTCATCTTTTTGGTGATGACAGACCTCATAAGTAGTAAGAAGATGAGGGATTGAAGATTTTATTTACATTCCTATCGAAAATGTTGACATGTAAAATGATTATTTTATAATCATGTGTAATGTCATGTCATGTGAAATTATTTTTGGTTCCAAACAATAAGGCCATCATTTCAGAAGCATTCTGGTACCTTGTAATAATTAGTTAGCTTCGTCTAAATATTTTTAACAAAATGTCGCTTAAATCAGCTCACCCTTCATTGAATACAGGCGTGATATTTTCTCATCTAAACCAGAACACACAGAAGCCTGTTTATATAAACCCGCACAGCCATCACCCGCCAACACCTTCACGCACACATAGAAAAACTCAACTACACTCTTACGAACCGACACATTTATCCACCGCGGAAATAAGGTAACGTCTAATTCAAAGCCCCTATTTCAAAAGTCAGTGAACCCAGAACTCATTACCTCCGTATCTGGTATATTTGGGAGCATCAATCTTATATCAGGAATACAACGGCGGCCCATCAAATAACCATTAACCATGGAAATTTAAAAGCGTTTCTCTGCATGGCCGAGCTTGATGTGACTAGACGCGTTGCTTTTTTATTGAGTTCCTTTGATGGTAGATTTGCGAATTTGTTGTTGAAATGAGGAGCTCTTTTTATGCTGGTCATAATTTAGGAAGTTTCATTTAGCCTTTATTAAAGTTGGGAATACTTTAAAGGTTGTCCAATTTAGGATGGTACTTGGCTGTGTGATATTAAATTCGTGGACTATAAATATCTGTGGTTAAATATTTAGTGGCTATGAGTAGACAGCTATAACTGACCAATGTTGGACCTTAAAGCCTTTTCTACATATTTTATATGTCGGTCTCGAAATTTTAGTAGTTATAACACACAAAAGAGTGTTCAAAATTTCATCAAAATCCGTTTAGATGGTTTTGCCTGATGAGACAGGTATCTTAGATTTATACTTTCGCTTCAGTTTTATGTTCAACCTAAATTGCCAACCCAAATGAATACTTTTCTTTTTTGTCATAAAAGTAGAATGACACTCAGTCCTAAAAAGTCACACTATGCTAATTTGTTTCTTTACTACCACGTTTTAAAGTTATTGTTAGTGATAGTTTTTTTTTTGTAGGAACCTAAAGCGGGCTGATGCAAATAATATTTTTTGATAAGGAAAGCTTTCGAATACATCCCTTGTTTTTGTGCAATGAAAAAACTTTTTCTACTTCGCCAATTGCGCCCAACAAAGAGTTTGCGTGTTTTTTTAGGCACGATTTGTATATTGTTCACAAATAAACTGTGTTTACACACGTGCCGATAGCGAAATTCGTAAAAAAAAAACATGTTATTTTATGGTCGCCGATTTTCTGGTGTAATGTACGAGTATAAAAAACGATGTTCTAAATTTGTTGAGTACAATTTCAGGTGCTATAATTTATTTTTTCTGCTCATTAATTAAAACACAAACCTGAACCGGTACCATGAACTTTTAAAAGAGAACTGTTGTGTAAAAGAGAGAAGGCTCACTTTATTGCAAGTAATTACGTCTCGCTTGTACAATTCAATAGCATAGAATATTGAACGTCAAGAGCACATAGTAAGCGCACTGAATTTAATTTAGACATCAGATTTAACAAAAGGTTTTCCTTAGTTCACTTATTCGGGCACTGATCCCCTAGATTATACATTGCCGAGATCGTTCGGGGATTTACCCAGAAATTTGTTCGCGGTTCAAACGGGAAAATTAAGGTATTTTTTATATAATAAACGCGGCGCAAATAAGTTTTTATATTATATCCTTGGGAGGTATGAGATTCTTTAAAACACGTTATCTTTTATATCGTGGGTTTCTTTCGCTTTGATAAATATATTTTTATTCTGTTGGAGGAAACGAAACTAAAAGAACAATAGACGGAACAACTTTATAAGGGGAAGCTAATGATGTGTGGAAGAATCTTTGCGCTAACGTCTTTTTGTGGGGTAAACAAAGTAACGAAATCTTTGATGAAGCGTTAAGCATTGTTAGCCTTTCCTCCAAAGTTTTAATAGAAAAGAATGACGTAACATCGGTGCGGTAAAATAGCTTTTTGCCGATGTGAAAAGTTTATACTTGAACCAAGCTAAACTGGAAAAATTAAAACATATTATATTAACACTTAATATAGTGCAATTATTTTAATGTAAAATTGAATAACAAGGAAATTGAAAAAGAGGAAGGGGCTTATCAATAAGCTATCGCCTCGGCTAGGTTCCGGGTTAGTTAAATATCTTTTTATTCCGCAAGATGAATAATTAAAACTATGTTACATAATTCCGACAAAGATAAACTGTTTTCAAGTTTAGAAGAGGTTTTGTGACGTAACGAGTTCGCAAAATGTATGTACAGACTTGACGTCACGCGTATGTTCCATTTAGTATAATTTGATCAAATTATATATTATGGGGGAGGAAACAAAAAAATAATTATCTGTTATTCATTAATGACGAACATTGAAAAAAAAATGTCAGCATCCCCGTTACAAATGTGTACTCCTAGCAGAACTAACATTAGACGGTACAAATGAAGTACACTTAACTACCTGGCAAACTAACTCGTACATGCACGCTAACCAAGTTAAGTGTTGTTTAAACTTTAGACGGACGTAACCTGTTTAGCGACAATCAGCAGTGCTTGCGTTACGAGGGCTGACTTGGAAGTGGACGCTTCTGGAAAATCGACTAGCACTGCAAGAATTGTCAGTATTCTATTAAATCAAGGATATTAGAGATGTAATAAATATTTACTGTCGCTTTACTGGCGTTAGTTGAACGTGACAACGTCATAAGAAAAACAATTGACACCGCCTTAAATGGAACGCTTCAGAGCGAGGTAACGCCGCATAAGTCATGTTTTTTCGTGCGTGCAGCCGGCTCCATCGAACTATAAGACGTTATCACGCCAAAAACCCGCACACACATTAAATGTAGAACAGCTATTTAGTTTGATAGAAATGAAACAAGGAGTTCGTCGTAGGTAGGTGGTTTTATGTTATTCAGAGTCTAACTTAGTCTAAAAAATTTGTCATTATTCTATTCATTATTTTGGGTCATATTTTTAAACTCTTCTGCTGTCATTGTTTTCTTCTCATGCGTAAGGCCCTTTGGAATGAACAAGTTTAACTTCTGCATATAAATGTTATGCAGATATGTTAGATACTCAACGGTATACGTAATGTCAATGTTCTTCCGGAGCGCGTGTTCATAGTAGACAAGTTGCTTCTTAACGCGAAAAGCTGGATTTCGTAATCTAATCATCGCCTGATAAATAGTCCTCAGATCCCTAAACCAATCCTCCAGTCTATTATAGATGAAAGCGATTCTGAACCTCATGTCCGTCTCATATTTCTTTATTACATGATCTATGTCTTTAAGCCTAGTCTGTACCATGTATATGTGCTGAGACATAGCGTCTATCATTCCCCAGTTTGCCTCCCATTTCGAATCTTTGGGCAGCGGGGTCCGGACTCTTCGTTGAGGAGAGACGTTGCGTCTGCTTTTTTTGACCAGTACTCCCAAATCACTCAAGACGTCACTAAGGTTTTGAGGTGCAGGGGGAACAAACCGCAGTTGAGGCTCGAAGAGAATTTTGCTGCCGTTCACCATATTAATGAAGTTCTTTCTATTTCTGCATAAGTAAGTAATATTATCATCAGTCATAAAATTTATTCAAAAAAATGTTTTCTACTTGCCTGAAATTTTTGAACCCTGATTCATTGATTCTATGGAAAGCTTGTATGAGTCCGAGGTTGCGCTGAGTTGTGCTGGGCTCAGGGTTCATGTCAGTTAAGGTAGCCTCCAATTGAAACTTGGCCATACGTTGCGATAGCAATGCCATCAACCTTTTGTCTTCACCCATGAAGTTATGATCTTTCAACGAAATAAGATTTTCGGCAATCCCATTTATAACAAAACTTGCACCTGAAATAATGTTTATATATTGTATCCATAGATCTAGATGGCATGCAGTTAGAGAGGCCTATGTCCAGCAGTGGACGAATATCATGGACTGGTGTATCCTTACAAGAAACTCTGTATCTTTGTTATTTTTTTATTTCAAACTTACCCAGGATTATTTTAAATAACATAACCGACTGCCATGCGCCTTTCTGGAAACATCGAAAGTTGCAAAAATTATATTTAATGTAATATTATAGTCTGAAAGCAAATAAAAAATCGTCATCATCGCGATTCTCGAGTTTTGAGTTATCGACGAAATTTGCATAAAATAAATCTTAATTTTACCCGAACAAAACAAACATGAACCTTGAGCGGTTACCGCAGAGAAAGTAATTAGTAATCAGTATTTATTATAGGTATGCCAAATGTAATTATCGGTTTTATGAAACTAATCACATGTTCTCGCGTAATATTGTTGCAATTTCAATTAATAGTTTTTGTAGTTAGCCGTACTTGAAAGAAGCCAGTAGTGTATTAGAATAAATACAGCAATTATGAAAATGGTCCAACACTTGCAGTGTATCTTGGTAGTACTAACTTGGAAAAACAAATATGTTGAGCATTTTGAAACAAGAACTTTACTTTAACCGTATTTTTAAGGATTCCATATCCAAAGGGTAAAATGGAAACCCATTTAGTAAGTTATATTTACTAAAGCCTATTTGAATGAAACCCTCAGTTCCGCGAGTCCGACTCACACTGTCACAAATGAGCACTTTTTTAATTGTTCAATTCTAAAAAAAATCATTAAAATTTTTGAAACTTACAATCGTATACAGTCTTAATTTGAATTAAAAGAACGCATGAATTTAAAAAACCAACATAAGATCCCACGGTGAATCCATTTAGAACTAAACCCTGATTATTCTCCACCACGTTTCAAAATAAAACTTTTTGCAGATTGTGTAAGCAAGATGGTGCTTTAGGCAGTGTAGTGTGATGTCTCCTTCCCACAATCGCAATGGTTCACTTTAAGAGTTAGTTGTATCTCACTACGTGTTTGGTCACAATCAGCAATATTTGTTCTTCAAAGGTCTTAACTAATATTTGTAAAGGTGGTCTTGTATAACAAAATAGATGTTTATTTGTTTGGGATGTGTTTGCGGAAGATCTAATTGGGATTTAGAAAAACTGAGCTTAACAGGTCATCAGGAAGTTGTGTGAGAAGATTACGGATTTATATAGATTTTTGTTGAGGTTGCAATCTTAGAAAATTTATCACAAATTATTTTATTTTGTAATAACTTATGAAACTAAATCTAATATTTACATTAGCGTTAAATACCTTTTATTAGTTTTAGCTTTCTTCTGAATTAGCAAATATAGTTTGTATTTTATATGCTACGGTTGACTGTTTTCACTTCTTTCATTAATTAAGCTACCTTTATAAAACCAGAGTGCCCATGACAAAGGGAAAATTTGAAAGTTAAGTTTTTTTCAACACTGAATTAGCAAACTCAGAAAAGATAATTCACACTACAAAATTCAAACACAGAAGACCAATATGTTCATGTAACCACCACTACCTATAAAAGGTTTTTTTTTTAACATCTGTGTCATCCACATAAATTTCAAAGATCGCGTCACAAATTATTCTATATTCTTCTAGTAGAGTTCCTTTCAAAATTAAATTGATTACGGTAAAAGTCTTGCTTTTGTTATAAACACTCCTGCGCTTCTTTTGACCCATACCTGTAGTTGTATTTTGATAAATTAAATTTTCAAGTGAACCTTTTCTTTTTTGCCTCTGTTCCTACATTGTCTGTATTTCTATCTCTTCTATTCGTTGTTCTTTTATTTTAGAGAAATCTCACGGGCTTTGATGATTTTTTCCTTATACAATCTTTTGTTTGTTACCACTGAAAATCTCGGCATCGCTTTTGTACGCTTTTATTGTGTCCGATCTGCTTAGATTGGGCTTAATGCATGTTTAATGAAGGCTAAGAGAATTTACATTGGTTTTATCTAAAATTCGTATTAGATTTTTTTCAACTAAAAATTGTTATTCTATTTTCGTTTAATTTTGTTTCGTATTTTTGCATTTCAAGTTTTTTTTGCTTCAGCAAATTAAATAGGCCTGTTACAATTCTTAAAAAGGAAAACCTAATGACAAATAAATCTCATTTTTAGCCCTAACATTACACAACATTTTGACGCAAAAGAGACTAGACTTTCAAAAAAAATACATGAAAAATTCTAATTAAATTGATAACGAAATGCAAAAGCCGTGTACCCTGTGACGATACCGAAACCATTCGTTATCCGATGACAGACGAATGGGAGTAGCAGCCATTTTAATTAACTCTTGGGATCAGGTACGTATCAAAGTATTTTATTTTATTTAGGCAGAAAGACCAGATATGACAGGGAAAAGTCAAATTACAAAATTGCTTCGTTAGATAAATAAAAAATAATATTACGAATATTTTGTAGTGCAAAATAAATCCTATTAAATTGACCAAACTAAAAGGATGCTAAGATCAAAACATTTTGTTGGAATATAAGATGGAAAACCCATTCGAATCTGTTTATAAAACTGGAAAGCTTTTGTGATAATTAATTTATTCAGCATATTTTTCAGTTATAATGAAAACGATGATATTAGATACTAGCCCACTGCGCGGGGTATATTATAGAGCACCAGCACCAACTGGTAAACTCTCGTTGTCTTACTGCGTGGCAATGCGACACAACAGGAGAAAGATCAAACGCCGGGGCATCATTTTTATCTTTCTTCCGTAACACGAAAGCTCTGATATTTATTTATTTTCCGCACACATTCGAAAAGTCGTTGCGTGCCTTATGATCTCGAGACCTTTGACTATCACAGCTCATTACTAATAGGCTATCACAGGCTCTTTTCAGTAGTGTAGACTGTAAATAGAATTTTGTTTGCAGTCGTTATCCAATAAGATAAAAATTCTTTGCTCTCTGTACCATTTCGAATAGCCTGTATAATTTCAGAACTTTGTAATTTGTACCCAATGAACATTAAGAGGTTAATACGGATGTAAACCGTTGCATTTTACAGCTGACGTAATTAATGGGAGAATCGATTGAGATAAATGTTATTTGTCACCGTAATAGTGGAAACTTCGAATAAGCTAGGATCAAAGTATTTGTTCGGGATTAAACTGCAGTTGCAAAATCTAAAAACAAGTTTAATAACAGCCTGTCATGTCTCGTTTGGCTCAGATCTCTTCCCATATAGGGAAATTTTGAGTACAGATTATCACACTGGCTTATTCCGTTGATGTTTGAAAGCAAGATTTTCTAATAATGTTAAAAATGCAGCAGGAATATGATGAAGAAATGGGAGGAGCTTGGCATAAATAAATTGATGCCTAAAGCCAGCTGTTCGTCATTCAAGTTGATGATAATAGAAGCATTTACATAATTCCACATGTGTTACACACTTGATTAGAAATAAATAGCCACCTAACACTGCTCAAATCCAAATTTTCTGTAACAATTAGAAACATTCCATTCCTACACTCCAAATCAGTCGATCAAACATCATCAAAATCAGGTAACTATCACACAACCTGTTTCCCAAACCAATAAGGTTCAATTTCGCATTATCTTTCCATTGACATGTTTTCGACAATACCTCGTACATATTACGAGCGACGAGAAATTCCGTCCGCAATCAGCATAATAGGTGCACCTAATTGTACGTCATTTGTACTTGCGTCCTTCCACAGAACATGTGTTCATACTATAGGTAAGTGTGTATATGTATGGACATGACGGAAGCGTTCGAATGTATGGTAATGACAGGTCTAGGTCACGTGATCAATTTAAATAAAATGTCATTTTCATAAGTTTCAGTGTTCATTATTATATGTATAAGACAAAGACTAATACCACAAGTGTACGTTAATTGTCACCTTCTTCTTCGTTAATCTTAAAACGTGAAGAGATTAATGTCCATCACTTTTGCTATATTTTCCAAAGAATCACTGGAACCAAACTTTTTACGTTTGCAACATAATTATTCATTACAAATATGCACTGTTTAGCTTCAAGCTTCCAACAGTCTACTCTACCCCTTACGTACACTAAGCGTAATGATATTCAGCTCCCAGTGTTCTGTAATTCGTATGCACGAGTCGTTCGTATTACAAGGAAGAGTGCTGATTTAGCTCAGTCGTATTGAGAGTTATCGAGGCGTTGAGTGTAAGGCGATCCTTGTATTAACATTGGACAAATGTTTGTATGCATGCTTTGTGTTAATCTTGTGGGGCCAATATTGGATCCAACCCTTGGTACATCATTACTGATTAGTTGTTTCTTTGGGATATGAGTTATAATTTACTGACTGAAATGTTTTATATTTATTCCATTCTCAAGAGTCATTAGAACACTGCAACGTGCAACGCCATCGCCATGCTAAGATATTCAACAAGTCCTAGTGATTTTTTCTCCACTACCTGTCCGTCTAGCTATCTGCCCTGCCAAAGACGGTTTTTCAAACCGCAATATCTCATTTTTGCCGCTGTGACAACCAAAAGACAAATAAAAATCACGGCTTCGACAATGAACCAAGCTTCAGTCATGAATTTTAAAGGTAACCAATATTTTTTGGTTTGCTTCTCATAAGTCTCTGTATCGCGAATCCATCTCAAACTTGACAATGAATTTTATGTATTCTCTTTGATAACATAATGCTTGGCAAAGAACTCTTCTCTTAGATTCCCGACTGTGTACTAAGACACTTCACATCCATTCCAAATATGATCAATGACATTCCACCTTCATGCTCCGCCTTTGCTGCTCTCCGCCCAACTTCATTTGCGAGTTCATAATAGCCAAATAGTAAAGCAAATATAATCATGTAACCATTCAATTTTGGCAAATTTCAAATCGCAATTCTACATAGATCGTCCCATCCCATTAATTACAATGTAGGGTGTATTGTGACTACAGACTACAGATCGTTTAATGCTTATTGCCTGGGGCATTATGTTCTGCGAGCTACAGATTGGGGCTATTGTTAATTCACGTGCTTCCCCATAATCCATGAATCGTGTTGCCCTATTAATACGATAGCTTGTACTGCTGAAGTGGTGATGGAGGATCTGTAAATTAATATGTTACGTATTACTCGGTTTATACTTGTATGTGTACACAGTGTTACTTTTAAGAGATTTTTCTCGAAAATAAATTGCCGTAAACAAAGTTTTTTGTTGATTTGTGTCATGAAAGAATACAATTAAATAACGCTTGTAGTCATTTATTGAAATTTGTTCTATAAGTACATTTTCTGTTAGGTACTTGTTTCTCCTAAAAGCATCGTTTTAGTAGTAAGGATCTGGTTAGTTTAGCGAGTCGTGTCCACATATTTAGGATAAATGCTTAACGTAGTAATCTAATCAGAGTAAGACACTGGACTATGCTTGCAGTCAAAGTTAGAGGATTTTTCTCCTACATACATATCCTTGATTAAACATCAGGTTCATCGTAGCTTATTACCAAGTTTGCATAAGATAATCAAAACTGTGTTTTATTGTATAATTTTTTAACGGAAAAACAAATGCGTATAAAATTTTAGAAATAGGAACCTAACAATATTTAAAAGGCAAATATCGGCTCCATTACGTATTTAATTGTTTGCGTAACAAACGAGGCTCTTCTACAATTATTTCACCAATTAATACAAAATTGCTTTTGTTAGCGTAGTTATAAAATTTCTAGAATACTATTGTACTGATATTTTTCATCCAATTTAACTTCTTGATATTATAACGAGAAAACAATTCACTGATACTCAAGCTTAATTTGTAAAGGTCAATTGTTTCGGTAATATTTTGAAGAGTTTAATGTTAAGTATTTTGTAAATGAGTATTATTTGTGTATTCGAGGGTGAGTCAGAGATAAAATTAAAGCTATGTAAATATTAATTACAGCAACTGCCTTATTTACCTGAAAAATATGAAGTTTAAGCTTTGGCATTCAATTTATTGAGTTCCATCAATCATCAATAATATGTTGAATTTGGACAAAGTAATAATTATAATGTTAACCGACTTACCTGTATAATTTTAATTGGATGTTTTCGCATAGACAGATAAATGTAAAATGCAAAATATAAGCTATCCTTAATCTTTATGTACAAAGATTCTGAATTTCAGAATCCAAATTATTAACTTTAAAAATGCACGTGTCCAAAAATTCAAATCTAACAATCGACTCAACAAACCCCCTAACAACGCAACTATTAGAAAACGCGGCTAAACTAAAACAGCAACCAAACTAACCTACAAAGGGGCCACAAAAGCCCGTCTAAGTAAAAGCTTTGGCGACAGCATAATAACACTTTCAAGAGTTCGTGCATTTTTCAGTGAACGCCATTATGCGTTCACACGGGCGCCCCGTAATGAAGTGGTGTGGTCTGACGTACCGCGTAACTGTACGTGACCAACTGACGGACTGACGAATTAGTTCTAACCGAATAGCTGGTGATTTTTAAGAGGAAACTTTAGTTCTTTGGTAAAGAGTGTGGATGTCTTATGAGGAAGTAGTGGGGTAGTAGGCTGTAATGTACAATTACTTCACAACAGACCTTTAATAGATCAGTTTAAGGCTTCGACTGTTTAACTGGACTAAAAGCCTATATGCCAAGAAAAGAATTATTGAACTGGAAACCTTTTCCAGAATCTGATCAAAGTATGAATGTGCCACATTTATTTTCAAGAAGAAAGTAATCTTATGTTCCTCAAAAAACTGATAATGATTAAGATCTCATTGAAAATATCGCAATAATAGATGATGATTATTTTCATGATAGGTCAGTAGAGCTTTTGCCACTTTATTCTAAGACTAGAACATTAGCAAAAGTAGCAAAGTGCTTGCCAAATATATTAGAATTATACGCTGCTGCCATCAACTTTATGATGCCTTCCGAAACACGGAAGAACTCTTTATGACATACCTTGATGGTCACACATCCCCGGGCCGACCGCATCAAGCGTAGCTTAGCCTGTCATCGATTACTTGTGAAGTTATAACCCCGAACCACGAGCTCTTGAAATATACAACTAATTTGCAGCATTGTTTCTCTTCTCATTTACCTTAAGACTGACTCCAACATACAACTCACACGCTTCCCCTATTCCTTTACTTTATACAATCCAAGAGACACTGGTCGTTGTACTGTCTCCATGTGTATTAAGCGCAATGTCAGCTGTGTAATTGTATGCTTCCTTGTTAATAGCAGTAGGAGGACGATAAATAATATTAATTAGGTGCGCGTCCTACTCGGGTGTCGGTTCTCCTACCAATGGACTCGGAATGGAAAGGTGATACTTTTGTGTGCCTTATTAGTGGTACCTAGTGGTGATTATGCTCTATTATGATTTACTTGAAGAAATACGATGTTTCATTCGTTTTGTGAAACTGGTTATGTGAGATTGGTGTTAGGGGTTTTCTCGCCATGATAATCTAAATTACCTTAGTATATGTATATGATTAAAAAAAAATGTTTTCATCGTAATTTCTTAAGTCATTTTTGTTTTTCGCGTTATAAAAACGTTCAATCTGGAACCCCATTACCAAGGCTTCGTTTTCATGGTGTCATTTTGTCTGACCGTCAGTCACCGCTGGCTGTATCAAATTTAATTAATAATTAATAATTAATATTAGATCAAAAATAGACAATCACAATAAGCGAAATGTATTGTTAAGGGGCTGGATATATTTTAATACTTAGTGTCCAACATCTAACAAAAAAATAAAATATGTAGATTATTTTCATACCTATTAAAGCTCCCCATTAATCAAGGTCCAACCATAATACCTTGTATAATTAAATTTTATAAATTACAGCACTACGACGTCCATTTCATAAACAAATCTTATAATGAATTATTCTCACGTTCGCCTGGTGTTGTCACCAACTATGCGGGAATTAATCTGCGCTCCGCATTCACGTCACGCCTCCTGCACAAATAAGCAAACCTTTACGTGACTCACTTCGCTATTAAATGAGTTAATGATGTGATTTTTTTTTCTTTCTGGTTTTGTAATGACTGGCTGTTTATTCTTTTTTTTTGCTTTTTTGCCAGGAGTCATCTTTAAAGATGTTGTTAATGAAAATGGACCGATAATGGAGAAAAAGCAGAAAAAAAAATCCCTTGTTTAAAAAGCCTAAGTTTAGAGTTTAATATAGTAAAAAAAAAACCTTAAAAGGGCGAAACGTGTAAACAAAAATATACAAAACGTTTACGGCTGTCATCACGACAAATAAGCTCTTAGTTGTTATTTAATATTGTCTCAATTATGTAATTTTCTGCCTCTTACTGAAACTGTTTTTGTAACTTAAAAAAACTATTTTTTTTTTCTACGTAGACAACCAAAAAGTAACAACCCTGCACATATAACTTCCAAGGAAACTTACTGCACGAGAATTAAAATAAAAAATACATACATACAGTATGATACTTGGAATCAGGGCCCGAGTGACCAGGGCGACATAAATCAGAGGGAATTTAAACTGCGTTCGTATTCCCTGGAGACACCGCGAGATGAGGGTAAAGTATGCTACTTGTAGACGAGGTGAAACTCCCTGATATATCGTGAACTGGGTTTTTAATGGAACTTTTTGGTAGTGGACTCTATAGTTTGGTTGAGGGAAAAAAATAATATAAAGTTTAGGAAGTAGGTGGGATTATGTTGCTGAAAAAGTAATCAGTTTTTTTTTTGTAAGTTTTTTTAGCTTTTATTGTGATTTACGGATATTATAAACCTTCAGAAAAGGTTTTTAAAGAAGGACTTATTAGAAGATTATAGAAGAAGGAATTAATCTGTAGATACATATAATCTGCTATTAATTTAGTTTTAGTCGTCATGCCCACAGACCAACTGTGCAAACAGTTTTGTGAGGATTTATGTTCAATTAAATGTTAATGTTAACTGTTTAATAAATAAATAAATAAATAATTATGTTTTTTCTATTACGCATCAATATACTCTAAGTGTCTCCCACACAATAGTCTCAACTGCGATATAAATTCAATGTAGGTCAGCAGTCAATCGGTGTCTGGTGAATGGCGACGTCAGTAATTAGACCGACCAATCGAACCCTATTAAAGTCATTAGGGCGACCTCCTAAGCTTACAACGCAACCAATCATTTCAGGTCTTAATCTTAGATTTAGAACAATCTCATTTTTTGTGTCGCTTTTTGTTGGCCTGGCTTTTGTCTTCAAGTTTGGAGTTAGTCTGTAGAAGTCACTTTTTTCAATAGAACTCTGTTTTTTGTGACTTTAGAGTCAATTCTTCAGATTGATAATGACTAATTTCATTTCTCAAAAACGGGTGAGAGAACGAAACGATTGTTAATTTAAAAAACTAAAGTTGAATAAATTGACCATAATTCTAATTTCAAGATCACCTTAACAAATAATGCATTAATTTGTTATAAGGAAACTGAGAAAACATGAAAAAGTTATTTATGAAACATATTTTAGTAAACATTTTAAGAAAAGACTGTTGAAAAATTAGTATGATAGTCTTGACCTATTAATTTACAGACTAATCAAACGCAATACGTACGTCAAAGTTCTACATCAATTACTCTCCGAACCATGAGAACAGTAAAATCGATAGCACCATGTTTGTCTTGGTCAAATTAATCGAGTGTCAAGCGTTCAACCACGACTGACACTAGATTAGCTGGCACGGACATGTCAACGCTATCGGAACACATGTCGAGACACACCTACATAACATATACGCTATGTGTAACATTATGGACGAATATTTAAATTCAGATTAATTATCAATATCGGAGGCTAGAACATTTTAGAATTTTACGCCAAGAGATCCAAGTACATGTATGACGAACTGAAATGGATGTAAAATGGAAAGAGGAAGAAATGAAACACAAACACAACAAATGACTAATAAAATGAGATGATTTATTTTTATCTCTCAGTTTATACCGTGAGAGCTTAGTATTCGCCAAGAAGCACCATGTCCGTCCCACCATGTTCTGAGCTTAAAGCGAGTTCGCCTATCCAGCTAGCAACTCATCTCCATAGTTCGAGAACTAACATTTAAGCTTTCCCGTAGAGGCTATTTTAATGCACGCCCGTAACCGAAATGGGCATAAAATATTTGCGTCTATCGCATCTTCGCAAATAGGATGGCTTCAGTGGGAGCGAAGTGAAATTGTAACAGTTACGGGAACATCATTGCGAGCTGCTCCCAACGATAAGTGGTATAGCCCACGCTCGAATGGGAAGGCCACGAAGGAGGCTGGAACGAGAAACAAGTCCTAGAAACACCTCACGTTGAAGTAGGCGTGTCTTTTTTACTATAGCTTCACTATTTCTTCTATTAAATTTTTTCCGCTGTGCAAAACTTGCTGCAAATTAAATATAGAAGCTATTTTCAGATGTCGGCCTTTTGAAATGTATGTATGTTTGATGTCAACGCAGGCCAACAAAGTGGCATTTCCTTTTTTAAGGATTCTAAGATACTAGTTACAAACCGTGAAGGAAACATCGTGATAAATTCTAGTTAGAATCGGAAATTTGTACTAAAAACTTGTACTAACTGAACTTGTGTGCTAAAACTATATATAGAGAGGCCGGTGGCTAGCTGTGGGACATCTCAAGGCTGGAATAATTCAGTTTTATTGTGCTTTTTGCAGACGGGCACACAACTCTTATTCAATTTGTACCTAATTGAATTTTTATTTATAAAAAGTATTTATTTTGTAAGAGTGAAAGTGAGACGCCTGAGTTATTTCATTTCGTGGAATAAAAGCTATTCAACTGAATGATATTGACCACCAATGAACCAACACTTTTTGACTGGCACTGTTTTTCCTGTAAATAGGCTTGCAAAATATAAAATACAAATACAATGTGCGGACACCGGAATAACGTTATAAGGTCGAAGCACACTGCACTGCAGGGCTCACATTTTGCAATTTTTCTTTTTTTAATAAAAACATTACAAAAAACATTTGAAAAGATTCTGTACAAAATTATGATATTATGAAAAAAACTAAGACAGCTTGCACTCCTGGTAATGAAATATTTTTGGTAAAGATCCTGTTGCCTATACCTACGTATTATTACTAATCGTGGTGAAAACAAGCTTACAACTAGGATTCAACTATTTTGAAACCCATTCAAGGTCGTTGCTATACAGTACTATAATTCTAGACTTAAATGTGTCTGCTGACAATGTAAAAAAAAACATAAAAGGGTATGAACATTGATCACCATGCTAGTTCACTGCGGCTTGGCCACACCAGATTCCTTTTTTTGATGTTCTTCTTTCTTCACTATGTTTTCGTTTGCCACAAAAGTCACTATATATACTTGTCTGCGTTGGGATCGAGCTTCGAGTCTCGTTATATACGAAAAACCGAGACGCTTTCGCGACAAGTTAATATAGTATGCGATGACCTTTATTCAGATCATCCAATTTAACCCTAAAATGTTTGTCACGCTTGTGGTCGACATTTTATTTGTTACAATTCTATGGATATTTATATTAATCTATTTTCCATATTGACTCATCCGATTTGTTTAATTGAAAATGTATTATATAAATACGTCATTTGCGAAGCCGCCATGTTGTTTCGATATCTATAATCTGGCTTTACGCCGGGGTGCCAGTTTGAGGGATTTATAAATGAATGAAAAATTGTTAAATTTTGTGATAAGAGAGTTTTGGATTTCCAAGTCAATGGTCGTAGGTGCTAATCCCAATGCGCAAGAATGTATTTATGAATTTTGTTCATCTACAAGAGGATGGCGAGCGGCTCTCTTCTCGTGACAAAATCATAGAAGCTGAAAAAAAAATCAAGGGTTTATCTCCGAAGAACAAAAGAAAAAATTGATTTCTATTTCATTTTATTTGCTTGCAGTACACAATACTTAATATCATTCCTCATTTTCTGCTCTATTGCATTCCGTTATGTAGTCTTAGGTAATAAACTTAAAAATAACAGTATGCACTCTGCTCTCCAACAGAATAAATAATTATTTAGTAGCAGCAAAAAAACATGATTAATATTCAAACATTACCTATTTTTAAATGTGCTATTTCATTACATTACGTATCAAAACAGTTAAACTAAAGTCAAACTTTGATGAATGATATAAAACTACGGAAATTAAAAACATAAAACTCATTTTTGTTGTAGAACACAGTCGTTAGTACTTTTCCACGAAGAGCTGTGATAAAAAGTTTTCGTTTCAAATCGACGTTGGAGTTCGTATCAATGAACGTTTCAATATAATCAGCAAGTTACCAATGAAAAAACTGAAATTAAAAAAAAAGATTTTACTAAATGTTTTTTTTTCCTATCCTAAAAATGGTCCCTCTTGTGGGGAATTCCTCCTACAAATCGTTCAATTCTTCTTGATAGAAAATTGTAAAGAATCCCCGCGATTTTCGTGGGCCGACATTGCCACAATCTCTTTATTAGACTCCTGTTAAATTTGCAAATGGTACAAGCTATATAGCATTAAGGACGTAACGACACTGATATGCATAATTAAATATCTTAAAGCGTTTGAAGGAATCTGTTTAAGAGATATAAATGATTACAATTGTTCAACGTTTTGTGATTTCGTTAGCTTAAATTGAAGATCGTTCATTGAATCGAGTGAATTGATATTTTAATTGAATAAGGGTCGGTCATTGTGACGTCACCAACGTGTTTTTAACAGTTGAATGTCGTTGTTAAGTGGTAGCAGTTCGTTAATGGCTGGTAAGTTGTGAAATATTTTCTTCTTTCAAAGAACATTTTGGTCATACTAAGTTGGTATTGATTCTATTTTATATTATATAGCTGGTGCCATTTTTTGTTCAATATGCTCTTACAGGCGAATAGGTTAAGTTAAATACAGTGAACAGTGAGATATGCAGTAGAGTTTACTCCAAGAATTTAAGACCTATACTTTTAGATTTATATCGAGAGGAAAACAAATATTTTCATTATTTCCTACTAAAGGACGCATAATAAGCACAAAATCAACATTATTATTTTCTAACCTTAAAAATCTATAACCCTTTCAATAATACCAATCTCTAAGGGCACCTAATCTTCACAGATGAGATCAAGTATTAGGCTAAAGCTGTGGTCAATTTTATAATTGCTCTGGGGCTTAGGGAAGTGTAATAACGTGGACAGGTTCACAATAGAACGATGGACATCGCAATCTGAAGATAAATCTTGAACTCAATGTTGTGATCCACATTACTTTATTTTAAGTAAAATTATTATACTATTCAATAAAATACACAAAAAAATTGTTTTTTACAAAATCCTTGGGAGCCAGAATTAAATTTCTAAATTTAAATAAATAATAATCGCGCTTACCGCGTTGGCTGGTTTGGCCTTTGCCCAGCGGTGGGACACAGTGGGCGAGATGAAAATAAAATAAATTAATAATAAATTATGATAGCTGAAATCTTTTTCTGATTTTTTTTTTATAAGATTGCAAGAACCTCGAATATGATGCACCGTTTTAAAATGGCTTTTTTTTTCTTGTTTATTTTTAATATTTTCGTGTCAATCAAGTACGTGTCCATTAAAGATATTAAAAACTTTAACAGGTTTTATTTTTAAACAAACAAGTCGTGACAACTGAATGTCGTTAAATAATAATCGTAAAATTGAACATAAAATACTGGAGAGTGTCATAAACATTAATGTCTGTTTTCCTGTAAACTTTAAAGATATTTGGAGTTCAATAATATACATAAAATTCTTACTTAACACGCTTAAATACACCACCGATTTCTAGGGAAAAGATTACTAATATACTATGTATAGGTTTTTTGCAACATACCTCTAAATGTGTTTTCTTTTGTTTCGTCGTATCCCAACTTGTCGCGTTGGTTAATAGTAGTCTCTCCTTTTATTAAAACAGAAGTATTTTATTTCATCTATGTTTTGAGTTTAAACTAATACTAATTTCATACAAAACGTCTGATTTTGGAATGAGAGGTGTATTTCTGTTTGATTTACCCCTTAGAGTGTGTATTAGCCAATTACAATATCAAAAACCAGGACGAAAATTCAAAGTAAAATGTGTCCTAAATTAAAAAAAAATACAAATGACAATCAATCAGCCGTCAGAAGGCCACACCTACATTAACAAACAAGACTCTTTCAGTCATAAAGTTTCTTCTACAATCTCAGCCTTCAGTGTAGTAATATTTAACAGGAAGTTGAGACGGCAGTGCCTGCACTCTTCGCCAATGAATACATGATCAGTGTGCTCGCACTATCGACTGTCGTGTACATAGGGTAAGTGACTAGGTACCTACAGTATGGATAAGTTCCACTTCGAATTATTTATTGACTGCGTGAGTGGTTCTTTGCTGTAAGATTTTTTTTTGGATTCCGTGCATTGGCTCTGTTTGAAGAGTTTTACCAAACATTAAAGGTGTGGGATTATATTTTGTAATTAAATGCAATGGTTTACTCACGCATATTTATTGAGATAACCCGACTAGTTTCGGACCTAACTGGAGTCCTTAATCATGAGCTGGCTGTTCTTGAAAATGTATTGGCTGATTTTAATTTTGATTTCTACTACTAAGGAAAAAGTTGGAGAAGCGTATTTTTGTTACTTCATTAGGTTCGCTCAAACGAATCCAGCTCTTGATGATAAACAACTTATATGGGCGGAAAACATTACATATTTAATTTTAGACTCAAACAGAAAGGCCCTTTTAATATTCACAAGTTACTAATATTATATTTTTTTAAAGTAATACATCACATACCCTGACGTAAGTACACAAATCCTCCGTACCATCATAATCTAAATATGTCACAGCTTCCTCCAATTGTATATTTATTTCGAAAACATCAAAGAATTTCTGGTCTTTCTCGAATTTTCCGTAGATCGGGAGGTTGCACCGGAGCGGATCCAATGAATATCTAATCAGCGCATATGTTGTGATCTGAAAGTATTGAATGCACGACTCAGCTGCCTTTCAAATTATTTTATACTTTATTTTGAAAAATCGGATTTTGGGGGTTAAGTTAGAAGGATAGTGAAATTGACTTTTTCATGTGTATTTTGATTAGGTACTTGACATGTAAATCTTCTTTAAAAATATTCTGGATCGATAAAAGCTGTTTGTTACTCTGTTTGATTCGCTTTTATAACAAAATTTTCTCCTTCATGTTAAATACTTACTTCAATGATTTATATTACATTATCTATTGTTAAATGAGTAATCAAAAAGTATTATATACATTATTTCAAAATTTTTGATTCTAATCGGATTAAGATGCGAAATCGAAAAATATTTTTTCACTTGGTATACTTTTAAGGGAAGCAATTAGAATTATTTTTCCAATCCACACCAATCACTAAACACGTACTAAAAAGTTCTTAATTTAAACAATAACATAACCTGGGTATTTCATTAAATTTCGTGTCAGACCGAATTTGAGCTGTCTATTCGATATGCCGAACAAAGATCTTAGACGCGAAGGGGAATAATGGAGCTTAAATGTAATTGAAAACATACTCCAAGAAGGCTATATGATTCGATAGATTTGGAATACTTGGCTCTTGGCTATGAAAAATAATTTTATATATTAATAATCACAAAAAAAAGATTTGCAGTCTCTGTTAAGTCGAAAAAACTTATTATCATTTTTAGATGTTCCTTTGTTTTCATACGTTTGGAAAAAATACTCGTCGAAGGTAGACTATAGCAGCATGCATTTACTTTAATAACTTTGAGAAAGGAGTCTTCGACGTGCTTTGACTGCGCTTGTCAATAGAAACCCTATACTTCTATTTCCAACATTGTAACGCCTGACGAGCTTCTCTATGTAACCAAATGCTTACACTATCATAATACAGCGAGTTGGTTAAGGGACATCGTAAGTAACAAGAAAACATCAACAAAATTCTAACAAAAATCTCAAACTTTAGTTTTCGAACAAAGAATGCGAACTTAGCATAACAGAAAAGTTTCTGTACTCCCATATAACAAAGCACATCTAGTATACAGGCTTTCGGGCCATAACTCACATTCTGCTGAACACTGTCAGTGCATGCAATATGTTCCATTTTTCTACGTTTGTCCCACATGTCTTGTCCCGAATATGAAACGTTTTTAGTTTAGAAAACGGGAAAATATTCCGTTTATTTTTAATTTTATTTATTGCCTCGCAGCTTAGAACTCACAGGATTTATTCAAATCAAATACACATTGCGCAAAATTGCGACTGAAAAATAACTGTACTTATAAGCGAGTTCATTTTAATCCTTTGCGTTTATTATAACCTACGTTTTACTATTCATATCTTAGTATCATCCACACATATTATATACAAAGCAGTTTATAAGCTGCCAGTCAAAAAATTCCTCCAATAAGTGCTGATAGACTCACTCGATATCCGTCTTTCTTGTTATATAGTTTGTCAGATCAAAAGCGACGTTTCTCGGAAAATATTTTTATTCAATGATATCTAGTAGACTGGAATATGGCTTCAAGATTGGGAAAATCTCCGTGTGATTCGAAAATAATTCTAAAAGACGATATATGCCTAAAAAATTTGGGATTTGTAGGTGAAATAATAAGTGGCTGAAATAGAATATTGCGAGTAAATAGTACATTGATATATTTAGTTTTGTGAAAGCTTTCAGACCAATTATATCAAGCGGCCAAAAATAGTGCGTAAGTGGGTCACTTATTACCAGCCCCCATTTATAAAAATATTTGATGTTAAATAAATAAAAACATTCATATTAGTATCGACCATAACCTGTTACATTCATAACAGACTAAAAAAAGAGTGACACCATCATTGACTTAGTAACAGACAAAGCTGTAACGTAGATATTGTTAATAGAACTTACGTAATTGAACTAAGATCTCAAGAATAACGTATAGTAAAATTTATTTACCTATTAACCCAATCCTCTAAACGCCAGTATTTATGATGATTCCTTCACTGTAAATCCAAATGTATCTGAACAAAAGCTTAACGTAAGCCTCAACTAGTATTAGTAAACGTTGTGATTCAGGAGTAAATAATGAGGCTCTGAATGCGCGCCTCTTGAAGGCTGATATCGCTTCGCCTCAGCCGGGAACAGACAGTATTGTTGACGGTGCTATTGTGACGAACGATATGGAAACTATTTAATTGTTGAGACGGAACTTAGGAATAGATCTATGTTGTGTGCAATATTTTTGCCTTTTAACCTAAAAAGATGTCATGCTAAATGCACTTGCGAAAAATTCAAATGCGTCGTTCACAATGAAGGGATACCTCTATAGAGACTATTTTTATCCAGCTCTCTGTATAACAATAGTGGGAAAAAAAAACTTATGATTCTGCATTCTGGGTCAATTGCAAATCAGCCCACCTTTTCCTAGACCTTCCACTGGCATCCTTTGTGTGGTGTCAGCCATCTCTCCAAAATTTGCCGCATGTCAACTATCCATGGGGTTGTTGTGCCTCGCTCAGTCCTAGTTTAGCTAAACAACCTTCTTGCCGAAGCCAGTAATACTAGTTTTGTAACTTAACGCCAGGAATGCTGCGTTCCATAGCTCTTTGACAAACGAGCGACCAGGTTTGAGCAACATAGATAATGATTGGTAGGATACACAATATGTCGAAGAGGTTCTGGGAGATAGGACAACATAATCAAAATGAAAATATGAAATGCCCTGTACATACATACACATCGGAAAAAGTCAGTCCAAAGTGCACTAGAATGATATTGGTTAACAAAATGAGCCTATACTATTGGGTAAACGGAGACCATCATATTCGTCGTAAACACAAGAGTGTGGAAACAATTGTTTAATTTTGAAAATAACTCCATAAAAACACCATAATCTTCAATGTGATGAAGTCCTGAACTTTTTCAGCATATGACGTCACCGACCCGCTGTGCAGAATATGTTATAGTGCACAAGCGTGTTTGCAAACACAGGTACACTCTCTCCTCTTTTATACTCATAGCCCTATAGGACATCAATCCCATACGATGTCCTATACTTACTCTTTGATAATAAAACCAATATTCAATTTGCCGTCTAGTGTTTAATATCGCCCCTCAGAACAAGCGCATTGTTTTCAGCGCATCGATGTCAAAGATTTAATATTGAAGCAAAAGCGAGCGATGCTGCTGCGTCGTCTGAATTATTCATCACACCTGGATTCTGATTTTAAAACTATATTTGCATTTGCAGTTTGTGTGTTGGTTCCATGAATAGCGAGGTTAAGAAGTCCGACCGTCTTTTCATATTTACGATGTCGTTTTAAACTGTATTATTTGAAGGTAAAGATGGTGCCAGATGTACTGTGTTTTCACCATTGAATACGGCTAGTAGCATGTTTGGTGTTATGTTTGATATGGAATTACTACTGCAGTATGCATTGCATTTCCATGGTCTTTAGTATAAGTGTAGATTTAATCACTTCACTGGTTCTAAGGTAAGCATCCAACGTATCTCTCCGATTACCGTGAAACAGGGAAAGTCCAAGAATGTTTCTCCAGGTAAAAAAGGGACAAGAGCTGATTGTTCAACTTCTAGAAGCAGACATCATTCAGGAAAAAGTTCTCTCTAGTCCAGACACAAAAAAAAACACATACCCAGGTTTGGTCTACTACAATAAAGACTGGTATTTTAGATGTCTCCTAATATTTACATAGTATATCCTATATCCCTTTAAACAAGGAATGGTGACAATGCAGGAATAATAGATGCAGCCATTATCCGATTATAAATATGATTTAGATAATTACCAGCCATAATGCTATAACACTATTCACAAAGTATTAACGCCAAAACCATTTTCATGAAAATAGCCTTTAAAACAATTGCTTTATGATCTATAATACTAGATCTCACATTAGCTACATATTATATTTAGTTGACTCGTTAAATATATAACATGGCTCGTTAAGTTTGAGATGCACTTAGTAAGAAAAGTTTTTATTATGATTGGTCAAAATGGTCCCTAGTGATGAAATGCTGACATAATATTTATTATGACTATATTTCAGTTACAGAGGACAGTCATTACGGCTTAAAGTATCGTTGTCTGTAACGATAAACGTGAAACACATTCCGCAACCACTTCAGACATACTGGCAAGCAGGCAGACACCCGAACTTGCTTGCAAGCAATAGTAATGATGGACGAAATTGAGTTTTATACTGGTTGTTTTTCATCTCTACTAATATTATAAATGCGAAAGTAACTCTGTCTGTCGGTCTGTCTTTCTGTCTGTCCGTCTGTTACGCTTTCACGTCTGAACCACTGAACTGATTTTAATGAAGTTTGGTACAGAGATTGAGCTGACCTTGAGAAAGAACATAGGATAGTTTTTAGCCCGGACTTTTGAAGGGTTCTCTTAAAAACACGATATAACTGACATCGACGCGAGCGAAGCCGCGGGTGAAAAACTAGTAGGAGATAAACCCCTTAACCGAGCCTCCGATTGATGTGGATATTTTAGGTTTTTGCTGTATAATAAATTAAAATATTCTGTTCGTTTTTTTTATCGTGTATATTCGTATCGAACTAATTAGTTTTGTCATAATGGGGGTGAAACGCAAGGTATCAAGTGATTTAATAGCAGATTTTGTTTATCCAGAGTTTTTTGTTACGCGGTAAACTGATATTTTCAGGTACTAAATCAATATTTTCCTATCAAAGTAATACAAACCGATCCAGTACGAATCAGACTCGTGACACTTCTTATCCGACAAATGAGCTATTGAAAAACGATAGGGTGACAAGTACTTGACAACTTTCACCTTAACAAATTTCAACTGTCTTTATCTACCTTTCTATCGCTATCACGATTCATCAGATACAACTTGACATACAAACAGATAGTGGTGCTTCAGTAATGAGGTTCTGTTTTTACCCAATGAAGAACGGACTTAATAATTTTCTACATAAGACCTAAAAAAATACTAAAATGTATAAATCCGTTATAACTTTTCAAACATTCCAAAATATAGAGATTGTACGCATCAATAATTCTTTTTACATGTTTAACACAATCCATTAGACAATTTTTGATGCCTAACGCCATACATGACGTGTGTAGGTAATGTTTTTGAATATTAACACGGATTTATCTTGTACCTGTCTAATGTGCCTGGATATTTTTTGCTTCAGCATATTTTGAGCCACAGATTTCTGTATAAAGGTATTTTTTTAAGCAAATACTCTTTTTCCGCAAGTCAACATAGTAGTACGGTTTGGAATTACTGGTATTAATAAGTGATCGATAACTCTCTAAATCGCACGCTCTTGCGCATGTTTTTGATATCGAAATGGTTAAAAGAATCCTTTTCGCTGCTACAACTTTATCTCATAACTAGCTGTTGCCCGCGACTTCGTTCCCGTGGGTAGAAGATATATGTTATGACCAGTAATTCCAGAGATTAGCGCGTTCAAACAAACAAACTCTTCAGCTTTATATATTAGTATAGATAAGTATAGAGTATAGATTTCATCTCTAAAATAACATGATGTGGTAACACTAAGGGGTTAAGGGAGCAACTTATACTGAGTATCGTTTTTTAATATCATACACCATAATAATCCACAGCCTCGACGCAACGCCAACTAGCAAAGTGAAACTTAGCAAAGCTTGAATTATGAATACTAGACAACTGAAAAGTACACTCGCATATTCCTGCATACGGTGTATAAGTAAATTACATCCAGACACAAATTATATCATTATGATTATAACACAAACACTTTGATGTATAACCGCTATCGCTAGTCTGACCAGTCTCATAATCATGGTGAACTAAATTTAATAAAACAAAAGAATATCGAAAATATTCCTGTTGTGTACCACACCTAATGCTTAATAACGTGAGTGCATTATATTCGCCACAATACTGATGTTTGCCAGTCTTTGGCCACTCGAAACATACGTCCAAACAGTTCGGCGCGGCTACGGCTAATGTTTTGTTAAGTCCGTTCTTGTAGTTCCCATTTAATTGTTTGAAAACTAATTGAAACGCGTTATTTGTGCCTACAATGTTTTATGTACACGTATGTAGAGTATGGACAGAAATGAAATGATTATTGAATGTTTCGTGAAATTTAAACGCTCGTTTATGCTAAGCTGTTAATTGGGGAAATAGAATATTGTAGGGCTGTTGCTAATAATTTTAGAGTTGAATTGTTTCACCTCTAAAACTGGTGTGATGGTGTTTTTTTTTCATTCGATAAATGCAAAGAACTACGTATGTCTATAAAAACAGCAAAGTGTTTGAGGCACATTGAGCGCGACGCGTCGCAAGTTCGATCCCCGCGTAGAACGAGCGTTTGTGTGGTCCACGACAAATTCTCCTGGGTCCCCTTGGTCTGGGTGTCTTTGTGTACCTAAATGACTTGAATGTTTGTGGAACCTCCCGCGACACACGGATTAAACCCTTCGTGGGAGACGTTTCTAGCAATAAAAAAAAAACAAAAGAAGTAGCATGCAGAAAGTACATAGTTGCTTACTACAAGAAAGATAATTTCGATTTATTTAGTTCAATTTCACTGCTAACTGTAGATCTGTTCCTATGAGGCTACGAATTGTATGAAAAGGACAACAAAACATTTAAAATTTTAGGAAGGCTATGAATTGTCGGCCTTCGTTAAGTTATAGAGTAACTAAAGTTTGTTCATAATTGATTTTGTCCTGTTTCAGTACATTCGAGAGCCAAATAATTTTGGTAAAATATTCGTTTTGAACAATGCTTTTATTATCATTTAAAGTGAAAGAGACAACAAAATAAATCAATAGTTATTGAAAATTGTGTTAAAGATGATAATAGATTGAAGGTGAATCCTTGGGGTTTATTATTATTACCGACAATAACACACCAGGGTACGGATACTTCTTAGGCACACTTTTGAAATCAAACAAAGAATTTAATACAAAGAAATTTTCCAATTTATTTGAAAAGCATTTATTGTATAAAGTGTAAATAAATAAATCTCATAAATCTCAAACATATTTCGGCTTTGTGGACGACCGAACACGTTGAAAAAAAATCCAATCCATTTTATCAGTTATATCAAAAATTCATTGTCTAATCCGAACCGACAAAAACCACACACTAAAGCATCGTAACGACAGTCCACAAATTTCATAACGCACAGGGAACATGCATATTTCAACAGCATTACATCAAGTGGTTTTTCATCCCTAGAAACTTTAACCGTTTCAAATTTCCGTGACCAAAGAGCGCCAAATTCCCGTCCGTTTTGGGACACAGCTCCATATTTTATTAGTTCACTGGTTTTGATTTAAATATTTTAGTACCCTAAAAATGGACTAGTTTTCTAAATGTTGAACATGTGTGGGGTGTTGCTTTGTTATTTTATATTTTTAAATTTTATATAGTTTTGAAATTTGAAGCTGTTTAACGAGAAAAATATTGGATTCTTGTCTCGTACGTAGCACAGCATTGTCATTTTGGACACAAGAGGAAAGCTACAGCTTACCTTATTGTATTTCACATCCCTACATACCCAATTCATTTTCTCTAATTTATTACAACTACTGTCCAATTGTCATACATATCAAAATTCAGTATTTAGATCTCCCTTTCATCTTACAGTGAGTTATCGTCTCCGAGATAGGTTCCTGATACTTCCGCCGCATTGTATCGTATGTCACAGCAGCTATTACTCCTGGATGCAAGGCAGTTCTCAGGTATTCGAGCCTGTATGTAGATAACTGTCGCTTCCGAGCGTTAGTATGCCGTATGTCAGGCTAGTGTTGGTACTGAAGTTACAGCAGGACATCAATCAAGACGCAATGATAAGGCTCCGATCTCCAAAATGGCAGGAACTTCGTAGTGCCTAACAATACATTAGTGTTCCACAGCAAGAGTAAACCGAAACCCTATTATTAAGGCACCGTTGGCTATCAGTCCGCCTAACCATGATAGACAGACTATGCAGTTGAAATTTTTACAGTTAATGTTTATGTAGCGGCTATAACAAAAAATTATGAAAACAAACGTGGAGGTTGAGCGGTGAGTATGGTTATAAATTGAATAGGTAATCAAAGTAAAGGGTATTTCATATCGGGAAATTTCATAATTTGTGAGTAAAATAAATTAAAGCACTTAACTTTCAAAATTCAAAACTATGATGGAAGTAAGTAGTCAGGTATCAAGAACTGTTGAAACCATTTCTGCAATTCTTGACATTCCATCTTCTTCAATAAATACCTGTATTTACAATCACAAACCACAGTCAGCTACAAACCAAAGTCCCTCAACTAAGACATCAGTGCAAGCAGACAGAAGCATTTAATTGGAGTTCCAACCGAGACGCCAGCACAACTCCCACGACATATTGACGTATAAACAGACTAATTTTAGACATGTTCTAGAATGTTAAGATACCCTTGGACTATTTATTGCATGAGTATTTTGGAAGTTACTAATACATTTCCGGTTGTGTCTCGCGATGATTTCAGTTGTCTTATACGTAAGGAGACTTGGTTGTGAATTTATTTAAAGCTAACGCTTAGCTGCTTTATGAATTGTACTATTTAATATTAATTTATACATTTAATGTATCTTTGTTTCCAATTTTTAGGTAAAAGGATTTACAAAGGTACGGTAAGGTACTTTCTGTAAGAGTAAAAGTTGTTGTCCAAGAAAGCATTTCAAGTAATTCGGATAACGATGTCTAGAACACTTAAGCAAGTAAAACCGAGTCACGTTTCCATTTTATATAAATTTTGTTGTTGCCACACTCCCAGAGGTGACAATTTACGTAATTCCCTCGTGCCCAATTAATTCATTGCGTGAACTGAATTGTTTGAAGATAAGAAACGACTGGAAATTTTAATTTTGGTTTTAAACTCTTGATTATGGAAGATAATTGCTTGGAGGTCGAGAAGGGTTGAATAAAGGAAAAGGAATCCGAAAAATATCTATTGCATAAATTATAAAGAATAAAATATAGTGTAACAGATCTAAGCGTTTGTGTTTAAGAATTGTAAAACAACATGCAAAAGAGAACAAAAGAGCAGAAATGCGAAAACAGAATTTCAAATTCTCCTTAGATAAGTATGTTTAGTTTAAACAGGTTTATTGGAAACCACACATTTACCGGGATAAACTCGACACAGTAGGGCTACGTATAGACAATAAAACCCTGTGGGCGAGTGTACGGAACCGTTGGGAAATCACTAATAAACGCTCTTGTGCGTTCTAGATAATAAGGTCAGTTGCAGGTTGGCGGTGCTAACGTTTTCAATTTCAGGTTTTTTATTGATTTGTATATTTTTTTTGACAACTACATCATCATTTGTGATAATAATATAATGTATTTAAAAATATATTTCGTCATTTTACCGACTTTAGTAGCTATGTGATAAGCTTTGCAATCTAGCCTATGTAATATGGACTTACGTTCTTTATTAGATAAATACTGTATGTATTTCATCCATTTTTGTCACGTCGTATCTATTATATGAGAAGTCGACAGAAATTACTAATAAAATCATCGATAGCTATTTATGTACAGATAACACTCAGCGGTAACTTATCCCTGATAATTATGGCATGATTCCCTCAAGATCAACCCTTGTAGTGGTTTAGGGGGAAACCCGTCTTCCGTAGATTTACGACCCATTACGTGAGCATGTAATACCAATTAGATGGAAATCATTTCGTGAAACGAATGAAAATGGAATAGTTTGGTGTAAAATTCTCGGTAACGGAATGAGCTAAATTAGGAATTGATTAATTCGGCAGAAATTTTCTCATGAGAGTAAGGATCCGAACGAAGTGTGTATTGGATCTGGAAACTTTCGTTTAGTGTTTAAACATCTTAATTAACGGGAAATCTAGATCCTGCACTCATTTATTGAAAATATATTATGTAGGCCTAAATAAAATAATTATTCAAAACTGCCAAACAAAGGGCATCGGAACGAGTTGGCGGTGTTTGCAACAATTTCGGTCTAGTGTTGGTGTGTCAAACTGGTAAATGAAGTTTGTTTGCCCGATGCGCATCGAAATGACGTCACGTCAAAGCGAATATTACATCCATGATACAATCATCCAGGGACTGGAATCACAGTTAACGTGCACATTTCTAGCAACAAAATTCATGTATTTTCAAAATATGTCAACAATTAGTAAAATTACAGCTCTTCAGTTTATTGAGTCAAATGGATGTGTTACCTAAATGTCAAAGGTTTCTTACTGTGTATGTGTTTTGGACATAATTTGAATTGTTTAGTATACGCCTGCGTCCAAACCGTTCTTTTGAAGACGTCCTAAAATATTTCCAAAAGATAGCATCTTACGGTTTTCTGAAATAATGCTGAATATTGTATTTACTTGTTACCTTCGGTATCATAACAGAAGATTTTTCGTGTATATGTGGGAATTACCCGAGTTTTCTATGTCACGAGGGAAACAATAAGGTTGTTGCCAATATCCGAGCCGAATACAATTTGTAATATTTGAAGAAAATAGTCAATGTGTCGTAAGAGTAAGGAGATAATAGCAAATGTATAAGAATTATAGTAGACAACGGGGAAGAGTAGAAAGTTTTTCTTGAACTTTCAGAATTTATGTGACTGAAGAATTTTCAAATAAGTTCCAATGTTAATTTATTGCTAAAAAGGATAAAGAAACATACAGACAAATAAAAAAATATGCTTTCATATAGGTATCTATAGGAAAGTCACTTCCCAGAAAAACGTTTTCCTCCAGCAAGTACCAACGAGTCCATACCAGAACAATGCAATTTAACAACGCAAATAAAAATGAATACAATTTCCATGAACCATTACCGTATTGCAAACAATGTAACATTAGCTTACATCGATCGCAGGTGCGGCGAACTTAAAACAAACACACGCCACAAACAGCCCATGAAAACTCCAATTACAGGGCAACAAAAATGGCTGCGAAAAGGCTTTTAACACTAACTACTGGTTTAAAGGAAATGAGATACAGTTACTGTGTTGCGAACTCAATTATGTGTGGAAAAAAGTTGGAACTATGTTTAAGGTTTTACCTCCTTCGTGCGTTATTTTTATGGTTATGGGTTCTTTAAGTGTGTTTGATGAAAAAAGAAACAATATCTTAGTATCATGAAAATATTTCTTGAAATTTCTACACATACCAAAACATTACACTAAGATTATCAATAATATTGTAAGCTAACGACTAAAGTAGAAAGGAAATGAACTTTATATTCTTCATAATTCTTTATTCCATTCTATATTAAAAAAAAACGTAATATAAAATAAACAGCAGTAACAATCTGAAAATTAAATTTCATTACCAATATTTCAGAGCATAAGTATTATCCTCGTAAAACCGGAAGACAAACAAGTACTTTTCAAGAACATTACTCAAAATATTAAACTCCATACATCAACTAAAGTAATTGTACCTACCTACACGTTCAAGTCATTTGCTTGTAAACAAGACGTTGACGAGTGTGTGACGAGTTTCCGCTAGGCTGAGCCCGTCTAAGTACGTACTTTAAAAGCTACTTTCAGTCACTGGGGCCCTATCATTTGAAATCAGGTGATTGGTGTTTGGTATGGGCTGGTAGCGACATTTTGGGCTAAATGAGATATCTTGGTACGAGTAGAAGTGTGTTTATATGCCTTATTTCCGTTTCTAGGATTTCTTGAAATAACATGAGAACTTAGAATGTCTAAAAAATCAAGAGGTAATTGTAACCTAAGCTATTTAAAAAAAAGCTATAAACATTTGTGCCAATGTCATCCAAATAAGTTCAATTTTTTTGATAACCAGTGAGATGTAGATCATTCAATCAGCATGAACTCATTATATATTTCTGAACTTTAATAGCGGTGTTGAAGAAAGTGGAAATTTTTGAAGAGAAAACATACAAGAGATGTGTTTTCTATATTTTAGTTTAGCCGTTACTGCCCCACTGCAGGGCAAAGGACTCCCTTAATTTTTGTCCACTCTGTCCAGTCTATTTCTTTGTCTCTGAAGAGCTTTTCTTATTGATTTCTTGGAAGGAACCCAGTGAGTATACACTTTGGCCCAGGAGTTATCGGGCAAGCGACAATCTTTTAATTAAAATATTTAAATTCCATTCTTATCCCTTGGACCAAGCGCCCCAACATCTGGCGTTACCTGCAATTTTGTCAATACAACAGCTCGTTTAAAGTTGAAGGCGACGCAACGTGGCGAAGAGATTACATCGACAACTATATTGACAGACTCATCTGGCCTGAACTTGTTGCTATATTATACAACTGGTACTAATATCAGTTTTGAGCGTCAAACCTTTTGCTGTTTCCTTATGACTGTAACATGTTAGTATGTCAAGCACCAACATGAACTGAAGACAAATGTAACTTTAAATACAATACAAATAGTAACAAAACCAGCTATTTAAAGTACATTAAATTTTAGGGAAGTACTCAAATCAAATTTGTTTGTTAACAAAAAAAGGAAATTTCGGGAAAACATTCGACCGGTAGCCTTATAGATAACACAACAAAAAATTAGCTTTAGTAGGTGGTTAAAGTAATGTTATCACAATGTCATACAAAAGACTCGTTGCTTCGTTTTCAATTTAAAGATATTATACACAACTAATATTATGTTCATTCAACACCCCTACTCCAACTTCAGCACAATAATTTAAAAAAAATAAAATGTCTCTTCAATGACTAAGAAGAGAAATTAATATTACCTCCACGTAATTATAACTACCGATCCATAAAATATCACCAAAATCAAGATCAAAGACTACCCTGAGTTTCCATAATAGGAGTCCAAAAACGGCAGTAATCCCCAATTATTTATAGTTATCCCCGTAAGCAATCACGACGAGGGATCTGAGGTATTATAGACCTCAGTAGAATGATGCTGAATTCTCTTAGATCTGCTCCGTAAATTAATTGTGTTTAGACTATTTCAGACTTTACTGCTTAGGGCTTAGTGTTGGTAGAGTTTAGAGTATATTCTCGACTTTTTTTAGTTTATTTAGATGTGTGAATACAAGAGATGCGACAGGATATAAGTGAAAAAAATGACAATCCTGATAACTTATAATTATAATTCTACTCCGACTGGTGCTTTGCGTATCTTAGCACGCAAAAGTCATTCTAAAGTCTTCTACTAAGTCATAGTAAAGACACTTACTTAGACAGCAAAATAAAAAAATACGAATCCAAATCTGCGGTCTCATTCAAATACATATAAGATAAGCTCAGTATTCATAACGTCATTTCATCGGAGTCAGCCAGCAGGAATATTCTTAAAGTTATTAAGTTTTCTTCCTCCGACTGCAGACCTCATTACTCTCCGAGCATCATTCTGTTTCATTTGCAAGAAAACCAGCGTAAGTCGTACTCCCCAGAGGCTAGACCAAATGTAAACTAAAGATAACTAACAATGGAACTACACGGTAAAATCAGACGACTAACATAACACACATACACAAAGACACTTGTTTGTAACGGTCCCTAAAGATCCGTGATTGCTGTGCTGTGATCACCAACTATAAATGCTATTCAACATCACAAAAATCGACCCTCTCCCTTTGTAATAAGAGTATTTAATATGCAGATGTAAAGGTGTGTTTCAATAAGCATCAGTTCACTATTCTAGGCACGCGTCCGCTCGCGACACGGGAAATAATGGGGGGGTGGTGGGGATGTAATGACCATCGGTCTTTAAAAGCCGGTGTAAATTCCCAGAGGAAATGCGCTGTTATTTAGGATACAGCCCTAAGTGTTGCCAGCTAGGAATGCCCAAATTACCTCAGACTTTGTAAGGTGAAAACCCTGTAAACGGACGCTTAGAAACTTGTTGTAATAGTGGGTCAGTTGGGCGGGACGGATGCGGCAAACACAATCCGATTGGCGAGCAAACTGTGGCTCTTACTGAAAACGGCCAACAAATTCACTTATAATGGACGGGCTTCTTTGGAAACGGAACACATCTTTCTGTTTACTAAAACAAGTGAAGGTTTGTTGTGAGGAAGTTAATGCAATGTTTTATTCGTTTATATTATTTTTTGGTTAAGTGGCATCAGGGAAACTTTGAACTGTCTAGCTATGACGTTTCATGAGATACAACCAGGTTGGCAGACAGACATTCGGATTGGCAATCTCAGTAACAACAGTTCACAGTAACCTTTTGGATGAGCAACTCTAAAAAATGACTCTTACATTTAGACACATAAATTGCTTAAGAAACAAAGCTTTAAAAATTACAGTATCTCGATTTCATATCTGGTTATTTCGCTTTCAAAAGATTCCAAAAAATCTTGCTTATCGTTATGCTGCTGCTAAGTTAATCACTCTCTGTTATTACATCCGTTTCCAAAATCTCACCGGAGGCTGTATCAAATGGGATATCGATGCTTCAAATCTCTTCGGCTATCGCTCGTATCAGACCTATTCTATTTCAGCTATCTAATCGCTCTGCCGGTTTGTTGATCTAACGCGTGATAGAAAGTCCTGCTTATAGCATTCTTGTAAAGTAATAAAACAATATTCTCTTAAAAAATAACATCCTGTGGTTTTTTTTAATCTTTAATCACTGTCCTTTTGTCTTTCATATCTAACGTTACAAGAAACGTTCCTTCTCGAAGGAAAGCTAAAAAGTTGATGTTCTTTTTTTTTAAGTTGTTTCTTTATACACTCAGAAAAGAATCATCTTGCAAAATACGGAATACGTTTGTGTGGCCAAAGACTGGATACAATATAAGAAGATAACATTTTTTTTTAAATACTCGCTCATAATTCACGAATTTTTAACCCTGTACCCACGGAGAGCTAATAAATTAACGTGCAGAAGAAAGCTAGGGGCTAACTTAACCTGCAATCTCCCTCACGGGACTAATAGGGAATTCATTATCCTTTGTTCCCCTAGCCCTTTCAGCCTTGGCCCTCAGCATTGGCGATAAGAGCACTTTGATATAAGTACCTCAAATTTTCTTATGGGGTCGACTTCCTGAGGTACTAAATAAGAAATATAGCTCTATTTAAATTACGGCGGACATTTTAAGACTCTAGTCATGCTTGGGTTTGGAGAGGGGCTGGACCTGATCTAAAGTGAAATGATAATGGATCCAGTTGACGTTAAAAAGCTAAATCTAATACACTATTTATCAGCTTGTTACCCATAAAATATCCAAGTCGATGTATGGACTCCTTGGTTCAAATTTCTGTCAGTCAAAATCGAAAAGCATTCAAACATTGAAGAGTGAAATATTGCTAAGAAAAAATTCTTCCAACAGTAAGTACCCATAATATCACGATCCATAAACATAACACTTAGAAATTAAGTTAGCTATTACGTACACTGTTTCACCGCCTTCACCTAATTTGGCCTAGACAATGTCTGCATACAAATGGACTACTTTCGTCAACACCTACGTAAAATCAAGACAATTTCTAAAGAGGATACCTTAAAACCCATGAAACATAATAATATACGTACCTCTAAATAAAATAACAGGAAATAGAATAGAAATCGAAAAATAAAATTTTAAGAAAAAAAAATAAAAAAATCGCGTCACTCATTGAAAGCGCCATCTATTATCTCGTAGGCAAACTACATAAACTGTAAGTACTGTGACCTCAAAGTAACGATATCTCAACTGGTTTTCCAAACCTCTTAACAGTTACATGTATTGAACAGATGTCACTGTTAACAGCAAAATGAAACAAAAACTATTTTGAGAAAAATGCATTTCGGATGGACGGCCAAATTAAAACCTCTTTTTTGCGTCTTGGGTTAACCATTAACTGTATCGGTGTGCTTAATATAATCTAGTATGCCCTCTAGGTATAGTGAGCCTTTTCCCTTCTCTCAGCATTATTAGCTCAGCATAAATATTTATAATATTCCATTCGGCGCCATTAAGGCAGGTATGTTTTTATGGTAATAATTTATGGTATTATACGCATACAAATTTTTCATAAGTATTGATAATTAGAATTTGTATATTTGGCCTTCATCTTTGTCACACACGAGTATTATTAGGTAGTCTATGAATTTTACGCATCGTTTTCTTTACCTCATGACATTGATTTGCCATCTAACTGGAATTGTATGTAGACATACTTTGAACATAATTTATGTACATACGATGTACGATTTTTCACAAAAATTTAAAGCAAATTTTTAATATGAAAGTACGTTTGATTTTTGAAAATATTCAACACGGTAGGTACCCAGCTATTACCGGAGTCAAATGTAATTTATCCAATAATTTATAATCAGCAGAATTTATTACTCTTCATCCACATTTAGCTGTTGCTGTCCTGTTATAATCCTGGCGTAGATACCCTATTATTTCATCGATCTCGACATGGATTTGACCTGATTCTTTACTTTTTCCTGAAAGGCATCCAGTGTATTTCCAACCAAATCTTTCAAGGCCAGCCGGTGAACACAAACGAAATGAAAATTCACAAATTCGTAGTTAATTATAATACTTATACAATTTTTTTTATAATGCATTGCTATGGCATTGAAGTTTTCATCCAAGCTTAGCTCTACTGTCAAGTACATAACTAACATTAATTTTATAAAATTATTATGCTCGGTCTACAATCTCGTCACGCAAGTTTTTTTTTTAATAATTCAAATGAACTAGTGACTAATTTGGTGGCCAAGTATTAAGATACCCAAAATCAAAAGTCATTTATTCAGGGTACTAAGTAGTACTTTTTGAAGGTCAGATTACATTTGACAGCACTCAGTTTCGCCCACCCTTCACCGCTTCCTAAGTGCTTTTGCTGTGAGAGAAGAAACGGCGCAACAAACTCCCCATCCATAATGTTATCCCCGTTTAAGAACACTATAATATTTATAACTTCGAAAATAAAAGGTTACCAAGAAAAGGTTAGGGACCTGTAGGTATGTGATATCATTAGAATTAGATAGTACTTGAGACTAGAATAAATAGTTTTTTTGTTTATTGACGGTTCATAAAATTACGGCAGCTTATAATTTCTCGCTACGCATATTTTGTGGCCGAGTTGTTATAGTGTGGTCCTAGCCTTATAATTTTGCTACAACATTATAGAATAACCAGTATTTTTTTATTATAAATCATTATCATAATTTATTCCTTGGTTACTCATTTGAAGAATTCAACATTGTTTTAGTCAGTCATATTTTGATTTGAAAACATGATACACGGGAAGGCAAAACTTAGAAAATTGTTAAAAACAAAATAGAGTATCTTCTTCCTTTAAACATGATTTGGCAATTGATTGTGGGTGTTGTTTTTCTTTACTGTTTGGTGTTACGATGGCGAGCAAGACATTTGATAAAGTTTTCTAAATTGTATAAGAACAGCATCAAGGCACTGCCGGTGTTGGGACACTCGTATTGCTTTATTGACTGTAAATCTGATAGTGGTAAGTTATATTATGTAAAGTGTATATTAGGTATTGCAACTGGAATATAGATTTCACATTCTGACTTTCATAATAGTTGCTCTAATTGAAGTTATTGTAAAACTGTTTTTGTATAGCTTTTGATTATCAAAGCATCAGGGAGTTCACTAGCAACTCTAAAATTTATACGTTGCGGTTGTCGAAGATAAACGCTGATTTTTTCATAGAAACACAGCTCACCATAACTAATATGTTTTCCTAATCAAAATGATAATAGCATCATTTTGATTAAAATACTTAATTTGTAATCATGAATAACTATTAAAATAGTTTAATTTGTAATCATGAATTGCCTTCTGATTCATAAAATCCATTATTACGATGTAAAACTGTAAGTACCATCCAAATAATACAGTAATGTACGAGTACTTTGTTAATGATTCCCAGATCGCTGGAATGTACTGGAAAGGTTTAGTCGAGAGGCACTCAAACAAGGAGGAGTGACCACGTCATGGAACTTGCACAGACTATACTGCAGTAAGTCATAACTTCTTATTTTTTATAACGACTTCCGCATCAAGGTATTCGATCCTTCAAAGTCGAGTTGCGCAACTCGAAAATAGCGTCCTCAATAAGACGAACAATACTGAAAAACTCTTTGTAAATATAGTAAGAAACAGCAAATTATTCAATTTTTTTGTTCTTGATATTAATATGATCTTCTTTAATTCTACACCAATAAATTTTCAGTTGTAGCAGACCCTGTAATAGCAGAATGTATTATGAAGAACTGTCTTGAAAAAGATGATTCTATGAAACTGAGTCTAGCTCTTGTTGGCAATGGCAGCGCTGTGGCTGATGGTAAGATAAACATATTATTGATATACGTTGAAGATTCATCTACAGATAATAAGATAATTTTTTGACGAGCAGGACAAATGAGGTTTTTATTCCGTTGTCTTCACAATATTTTCCCAAGATATCGGGGTTGGATTTCAATCTCAGGTCTTTTAGTAACAAATAATTGATATTCATGTATCTAGAGATTCTTGATGGCTACCTGGATAGCCAGACCACATTAAAATGGTGACAGGAGACAAATGGACAGTTAATAAAATAAGATATAGGAGAAAGGCATAAACAAAGGGTATTTATTTGTACCTGCCACTCCAGTTAATTCCTCTCCTTTTTCTCATTTTCATTAAAGCCAATTAGTTTTCAGTTAGTATCCTCAATATGGAATAAAATAGCATTTATAAAAAATCTTATTCCAGTTCCAATATGGCGACCTCGTCGCAAAGTCATGGTGCCAACCTTCAGTCACAAGAACCTGTTGAACTTCGAGGACATATTCTCCAGGCAGAGCATGATCATGATCGAACAGCTGAAGAAGGTCGCGGACTACGGAAGCCTGTCGTTGTCAAAGTATATAATGGCCTACGCTATGGATTCCGTTTGCGGTATGTATTAAAATAAGTTGCAAATTCAAAACGTTAACGTCTTATGTGCATGCGCTATTCGATATTGTCGGCATGCCTGCCGCTTGCTAGGCTTTCTCAGATTGATCTGGGTCTTTCGTGTATAGACCAGTCTAGTAAAGATACTGAATTTATTTACTCACTGTGAAAAGTCTACTTTGGCTGGACCTTAAAAATCAATTTTAATTTCAATGAGTAATTATAACGCTAAATTCTCAGGTTGTAGGTTTTAATTAAAATTGATTTGACTAAATAAAACTTATCATCAATTTGATGGCAACGACTTTGAAGTCTAAGAAGGTTACTATAAAAATGGCATTGTTTTAAATTTTAAACTATCAACTCTATATAATAGGAGGTACTGTGGTGATGATAAGGACATTGCATTGCGAAAAGATGTCTTACCATATTTACAGTGCAGTTGTACCTATGTGTCAAATTCATGAACTATCACCAAACACCTTTTTAGTTTCGAAGATTCATTTATTCAATATTCTATTTTCTGTTTGATTTTAGAAACTGCACTCGGGATCTCAGCAAATTCTCAACAGAATCCGAATGAGCGTGTCTTAGAAGCATTCATTGGTTCCTGCAAACTGCTATCGGAGCGGATTACAAAGCCTTGGTTACATTTCAACCCTATTTACAAGCTGACAAGCGACTACACACAGTTCATGGGCTATGTGGACACCGTTCTTGGTTTTATTGGAGATGTAATTATATATTTTCTTTATTTATTTAAGAAGAATTAAGAAATCGTCACATTCGTTCTGTTATACAAACATGAAAATACTTTTAGATTCCATAGCGCCTTTAATTAGTGTTATAGCAATTGGAAGCGTATCTTCGTATATTTTGAGATTTAGATGTCTTTTTAATGCTTTTTTGGACCATCCTAGGTTATTCAAACTAAAAGAGAGGAGATTGCTGAAAACAACAAACTCAAGATACAGGATGGAGGTATGAATTGTTTTGGTGCAGAATTATCTAATATTGATGCAAAATTGCTCTTCTAAAGCCTTCTAACATCGTACGCCTTTTTCTTATTGGGACATGTCTTCTTTCAGATGAAGACCGCTTCAAGACATTTTTGGAGCTGATGATCGAGTCCTCAGGGGGTGACAAAGGGTTCAACAATACGGAACTTCGAGAGGAGACAGTCGTGCTGTTCACAGCTGGCACTGACACTTCAACACTTGGCTCTTCTTTCACCTGCGTGCTGCTGGCAAGACATCCTCATATACAAGAAAAGGTTTATCAAGAGTGAGTATAATAATATGAAACTACTTTTAGATACTCAAAATAGGCATACTGAATGGATCTCAATATTTGTCTCATTTTAAGCTATCATTTAGTTCGTAGTGATTCATTAAAAAAACGAGAGAAGACTTTTTATTTTTCATTAAATCCTTGTGAACTTTAACAAAAAAAAAAGCACAAGTGCCAATCTTAATAAGTACTTAGTTCCTTAAACTTATCTCTTAGCAATCTTTCACTACGCCTATAAAAAACTAAACAGTTGTTACCTCTTTGCTCAAAAACCTTCCTCCAATCATAACCAGTTGTCCTTCTGAAATAAAATTCTTATGTTCGTCGTATACAGGTTGAAGGAAGTCTTCGGTGATACGGACAGAGCAGTCACAGCTGAGGATCTTCCCCGTTTGAAGTATCTGGAGGCTGTTATCAAGGAGACGTTACGTCTGTATCCACCAGCCCCGAATCTGCTAAGAAAAGTCGATAAGGACGTTATACTTCGTAAGTAGTCATCATTTCTCGATACTTTGACTATATTGTAGGTATAGCTCAAAGTAATTTCTGAGATGGACGTCAAGGATAGTCCGTGTAGATTAAGCAACCAAGTGCACTTTGGGAAAAACCTAAATATTTTGTAATTGTGGTTGTAAATTACGAATATGCATAAGTCATGACCTCGCAGAGTTTTCATTTCACGCAATCTTTTTTTTATCGGACATATGCCATTACATTGTGATTAATAGGAGTAGAGAGTTAACTTTCATTCTACTTACATATTTATTAATCCGATTTTCAAATATTTTACCCATATCTTCATAACCAGACTTCACAATCAACCATTACTTAATTACTAACATTTTTTTTCTTTCCCAGCATCAGGCGACACGCTTCCTGAAGGAACCGGTATATTCTTAAGTCTCTTCGCGACTCATCGAAACCCGAAGTATTGGGGTGACGACGCCGAACAGTTTCGACCTGAACGGTTTATTGATGCGCCCCTCAAGCATCCAGCCGCATTCCTGGCATTTAGTTATGGACCAAGGAATTGTATTGGTAAGTTTATTTTTATCCCTTTTTCAAACGACTCCCGCATTCTTTAATCTAGACTTTAATCCTTGTGTGAAACTGGGGGTTTTCAAACATGAAGTTAGTAGAATAGTTTATGAAGATTGCATGCCTTAATCAAAAAGTAGTATGATGTGTTATTACCATCGAATCACTAACTGATTAATATTTCGGCTTTATAGTACAGATAATGAAGGAGATTTTTGTAAACAAAGGTATTTCACTAGTCCAGATTTGTAAACTATGTTTGAATAGAGAATACATAACAGATAAAACTCATACGAGATCTTTTTTTGTTCCTTAACTCTACTTCATTTGTTTAATTATAAAAAAGGTTAACAATCTTGTTGTATCTTTTTATACAAACACGTAGAAAACTAAATATTTGATTAAGTAATCAAATAAAATTTGTCGCCTTTCATGTAAATAAAAATTATGTATAATCCCTAATTCATATAAATGTTCCTCCTCCTATAGGATACAGATACGCTATGATGTCGATGAAGACAGTACTAGCAACGCTGCTCCTCCGCTACCGAGTGCTGTCAGTCTCCAAACTCGATATCGGACAGCCAATAAGTTTGAAGTTTGACATCATGCTGAGAGCATCAGATGACTTCCAAGTTATACTGGAATCTAGATCATAAGAATATAGAATAAGGTTCAAATTTAATTGTAAGGTTTAGAAAGTTTTTCTTTGTTTACTATACTGCAGAGTAGAGCAGAGTTTATAAAATAATGTCCCATTGTAGTGGTTTCTTTTCTTATTTATATAAAAGCGTTTTTCCTTACCTATTACATTAATAATATTTTTTAACAAATACACACAACTGACTTTCAATTAAAAATGACTGACCCAAACTTGGGGAAATTTTTAATGGGACAAATGACCGTTCAAGAGAATCGGTTCACCTAGTCTCCTTTTTGAGTCGGTTGAAAAAATGGTCTATTTCAATCAGAAAAATAACCCGTCATTTATTAATTGAACTAAAGCAACTCTACCTTGATTACATAACAGAATAGCATAGGAAGAAATCTGCTATTTGATGTCCTAAAACAATAAAATAAAATCCATTATAAGAAATTATCTCCCCTTTATTTTTCCAATCTATAGCCCATATTTCCACAGCTCTGGAACATCAAAACAAATAGTTTTTGCATGCCTGGATAAGCCACACACCGCACGTAAGCGGTCATTAAGTTCGATAACACGTTAATAGGATCGTCGCTATTAAAATCCTGGGAATCAGGTTTGTTTAGTAATCAATTCTATCTTCGAAGTACAGTATTATACTCTTCACGAATAGGTGAATGAACGAGACGAAATAGAGTCGAAATGTAGTAAGGATTCTTAGTCATTAAGTCTCTTACCAAAAATGATATTCCATCACTAAACGTTGGAGACTTTTTAGAAAGACAAGTGGGAAGAATTGAGTCATAAATAACGGTTTAAGAGTTGAATGGAACCTCTTGACGGACTGAGTGGAATTTGGTTAAAAATCATTAAAAAATACTTAGGTAAGTAGGGATTTTATTCTTTTGTTACTGAATATCAATACTAAATATAGTAGAACCTCTTTTTACATCAACTTGTGAACCCCGCATCATAGACGCGTGAAGCAAGTAAAAAAAGTACAAAGCTACGTCTGCGCCCTAAAAAAGCCTATTCCTATACACATAAGGTTGATTTTCGAAATACTTATCTGTTCAAGTAAAATGGTAGAATAGCCACAGTTCCGGACATCAGAAGTCTAGTAGTTCCCGACAAGACAAGTTGCTATTTTATTCCGAACAGGGGTGCTAAAACTTTGTTCCTTTTCAATGTAATATTGAATGTTCTTCTATACAAAGTTCTACTGAAGGTTTGATAAGTGCCTTTTAAGGAATAAAATGTTTTAAGTTATGTCTTGTATAGCACTTCCTAGCATCTGCTAAAAGTGGACCGGTGAATAATGTAAAGCCTGGACAAAAGATAACTCGCATTTTTAATGTACGATAGAGTTACAGTTGACTTGAAATATATGCCTAAATTGTAAACTATAAACCAAGCTGATAAAGGACTTATGACTACAAGAACCACAAGTCCTTTCCTAAGTTCAAGTAACATCCACAACAAATAAAATGTATTTACTAAATGTATCCCTATCAAGCTTGATCACCCCTGTCTCAGTTCAGTCGAGTTCAGTCAACCCTCCGCGCGCTTCCCGGTCTCGTATCGCCACTCCTGCGCAACTAGTCGCACCGCAAACTTACCCAGGGAACGCTATCAAGGTGAGTCATTATTACCATTTATACATTTCAATCGTGTTCTTTTAAAACGTTAAAAATGCTTAAAAAATATTTTATTTAAATATCGAGTGCACCCTCAATCTATTAAAGGATTAATCTTGGTTTTTTTCGTGTTTGATATGTGTAAATGTCGTTTAAATATCAATACATGATCAACTATTTGTTTATCAATGTATTTGTACATAAACTTTACAACAATAAGTTCGGTGTTAAAATAACGAACAAGTTTAAGTATCTTGATCAAGTGGATAGCATCGATGCGAGCCTTTTGTGTAACAGAAAATAATACGTTTTGTGAAGTGTGCAAACCCGTAAAACATTTTAAAAACCGTGTAGGACTATATCTTTTCACGCCATGTATAGTGTATCAGGTCATAAACTCCAAATAATTTCCAAATATAGGTAACAATAAAATTAAACTAGTTATTTAACCACCTGAACACGTGACTAGAGGCTGCACTATTTACTCGGATTTAATTGATATGTCAAATTTTTTTCTTAAACATTAGTCCATCATCAACAATAAGCCAATCTTAGTTTATGTTTTCAAGGTCGTTGAACTGACACTTGCCTATTCGACAAGAAATCTCCAAGCTATCTACACTGTACTTCAAATTCATTAAATTCGCAACCACAAACAGGCTTCTAGAATAGTAGGCCAAATTACTTTTATACTCGATGGTAGTCGTATAATAACAAATCACATTACACTACACTATCAATTTAATTAACTTTTGTTATAGCGAATATCATTAATCAAGTAGAAAGTATAAAAAGTTGAAGACCGATAATGAGTATCTGGATGTACTAATAAGATTCATTTCTAATTTCAGATGCAGTGTTTCATCTGTGTCACGTACATGATTATTTTGTTCAGCACTAATCCAACGAGACCGCGAGAAATTGATACAACACATAAAGAACGCTCGCTGTTCCGAGATGTCATAGAATCTCTTAGAATCCACTCGCAACTACCTGAAGATATCAACCAGAATGATGAAAATAATCTATCCCAAAACTTCATTCGATTTGGATATGAAAACGAACCTTCCCATTTACCAAGTGACGCTGATTACATTCCAAGAAGAAACGACAGGATTGAAATGCCGACATTAAAATATCGATTCCCAAAAAGTTTGGATGTCAATTCAAGTGAAGAAATACAACCTAGAGAAGAAGTCGTCGTGTTTATTGATACAAACAAACACAAATCCACAACTCCAAAACCTAAAAAGAAACCTACAAGGCCTCAACTGAATAAAATCCATAACCAGAACCGAATTAAAGAAAACGAAGAAGAAGAAAACACGGATAATGAAACTGACGATTATAATCCGTCGCTGAGCAATACTATGGCTGGACAAAGTCATATCGGAAACAGAGAATCACAGACAGTACTAAAACCGACTGTCATTGTAAACATTCGAGGATCTGTCAACCACAGAGATAGCGACATAAGAATTGAAAGTCGAGATGAAGACGCCAAAGCAGTGCCACTACACAACATATTCAACATCAATCAAGAAATCAAGATTGAAAAAGAAGGAAACAAGAAAAAGCCAGCGAACGTAAAGCAAGAAATTCATACGGTACCGGAAAAAGCGAATGCCAAAGTTGAAGAAGACATGATGATGTGTGAAACTGCGACCACTAAGCAGGAACTGAATCAGAACCAGGAAAATCGTAAATTCGATAACGTGTTGCAAATACTGCTTTCCATTTAGATAAGTCACTATGTTTAAGTAGAGAAGTAATTTAACTAAACTAATTAGACTAAATTTGTGATACGACTCCTTTATTTTAAAGCAAGTTTTTGTACTAAGATTAATTAGATAAACTCTGCTGTATTCAATGAATAGATTGCAATCTTAAATATCATTGTAAATCACTATCCATATAATGATGATTCTTTAAATTGATAAACGTTATAGGTTAAAGCTTTTAGCATTATTATTAAAAACAGTTATCGTTTCATCTAAACACACGAATTGCCTTTCACTCCTATAATGCTTATACCTTAATTTTCAAAGATGACTTTATGGTGCTTATGATTTATTGATGTTTGCCTTATTTTGATTTAACGTTTCACTTGGATTATTATGAGACATTCGTGACATAGAAAAAAATATGGGCAATGGAAATCCTCCTCAATTTTTTATAAGTGGTGGCTTACCTAAATGAGTTCCGTTCGTGTTTTCAAGCAATTAAGTAGAGTCGATTCAGTTTTTCATTCAAAGCTTTTAGTAAATATACTATTTTGGACAATTTAATGATGTCTTAATTGTAATGTTCAAGTTTCCTTATAATGTTTTTCGTTATCTAATATTTCTTTAGAGGCTTATTTTTGTAAATTAATTGGTTGGTATTCAAAGAAATACTGACTAGCTTCTTCATAGAGAACAGCAAATTACGTCACCTACCTTTTATTACAGCACTTTTATAAGGTCATTTACCCGTACAGGTAAGTTTTAGAATAAGCTATCCACGTATAAGAATATCATTATTCTTTAATTGATCCTTTATTTTTTAACAAACAAATTCGAAAAAAATGGATTCTTTAACGTATTGTACACCAATCTAAAGTATCTTGGTATTAATAGGTTGTCGTTGTAGACTTGGATTTCAATAGTTTATTTACAAAAATCAAGCTAGTAACAAAAGCATAGCCCGAAAATGGTAACCTACGCGTTTGCAGTCCAAACGAATCGTCATTAATTAGGCCGAATTAGAACAACAACACAAAATCGAAAATAGGTCTCCTTGCCACTAATGGATCACCTAATTAATTTTGCTTTACGGCCTTCTTAACATCAATATAACGATATTAAAAACGTTTTATCAGAAATGACCATTTGTAGAGCACATTCAAGTAGCCATACTTGCTTGATAAAGCACCTTTATTTGTCAGAATTTATGGGTCTTCACCGTTACATGCCTACGCCCTGCTGTTCAAAATGTCACGATCTATTACAATATTAGCCTTTCTTGAGAGTTCCTTATTCTTTAATTAACTTAGCAATATTATGTGATGTATTTTTTGTTCGAATTTTAATTTTGATTGATTTTTATTTTATTCATTATTATTTTAAGTTTTAATTTGTTTGTTTGTTTTAATGACATGTTTTACTTATAAAATATGTTCTACAATTGAATACCAATTAATAATCTTAACTTATTGAAGGACTCTACTGCAATTAAATAGTAGAAGCAAATTCAACTTGTTTCTATGCAGTATTCATGACATTTCTTTTTTGCTTTTACAACACATGATTTGTTTCAATTTCAGTTTAATAGATTTTATAAAATAATTTAAGATTATTTTTTCTCGTTGCTTCCCATAAAATTGTATTTTACCCTTACACAACCAGCTTTAATCATATAAGACTTAGAACTCATCTAATGGCAGTTCAATTGCAATCTTTACTGGACAATTGTCATGCTTTCGGATCCGGATATAAATTCTTTAATTCCTTGACATTTATCTTATTTGTGCTCTTTGGTCCAACCTGCTCTATTTAATGACATACAAGGAATTAGACCGGTGTTTGACGGTAACCGGCCTTGCAAAGAGACTGGTGCAATTATATCAGGAAGATATACATATTACACACGCTTGTTGACATTTGAAGCCCGAAAATATATTACACCATACAACATCGGGTGAATGAACAAATGGTTTTTGAAACGAGATTTGAACAACATGTTATAAAGAGCAAAAGAGTCGATGTTAAGTCTAAATACCGATCGAGTAAGAGTTGTTCTTGAGAAATGAAGGGTTCGCACAAATAGGCTTAGAGATGGTCATCCATCAATCCGTTGTTTAACACCGATTTTTAATTTTTATTGTTTCTTAAAGCGGCAGCAGAACACCATCTGTTAAAATGTCAACTGTCTAGCTATACGGGTTATGAGGTACAGCCTGATGCTAGACGAACAGACAGACATAAAGCGGAGAATTAGTAATAGGGTTTGTTTTTTAAGTCTTCTCTAAAACATAGCCGTATCGTGATGGATCAAATGAGAATCATAAAAAAAAATATTGGCATAGAAAAAACCTACAAATTCGGGTCATAAAGTTGGCTTAATTAAAGAGGTTGTCAACATATATATAAATTAGTTTCTCAAATATTCAACATCATAAATATAGTTTTAGTTACGTAAAATTAACAACCCGATCTATTTATTTTTATAACTTCGAATGTTATAAACTGAACGGTATCGCTAATAAAACTACAATTAAGATGCGCCGTTATGACAATTAAAATTTGATGTATGGAGAATGAATGAATACTGATTAGGTAAGGACATTTTGACAACAAAATTACGTGTGATCTTTTTAAATTTTTAACGTATATTATAGGACTTAAAATTTTCTCGTTGCGTTTTTCCTAATAATGCTCAAATAACGTATGATAATAATTTATTATTGGGCATTATTTTTAGTCATAGTGAGGATTTAAGGACGTCAACCCAATATTACTTTTAATAGGCACTATTGAAATCCCACAGAAAAAAAATCTTCCTCAAAACATCCCCAAACTCCTTGAAGCTTTCGCCAGAGCCGTAGAGGTTATGAAGATTCTGCCTTATCCCTTCTGTGTCAACAATTTTCCACATTCAATTGCAATCTTGCAACTACTAAGTTGAGGCATAAATACTGCCTTGAAATTGCGAGTTCCAAACAAGGCTTCCATGACGATATAATAAGCAGAAAATCAAAAACAAAACCTCTCTTGAAATCACAACAATAACTCATTCATGATATGAAATTTCCACAATTAGTGTTATAAACACTAATTGTTTGAAAAAAAAAATATAATGTTTAGATATTACATTATCATTTTTTTCGAAATTAAGTAGGTAATAGGCTTCTCCTTAATCTGGCTTATGCAATAAAAATAGGAGAAAGAGTGGGTGATAAATTTGTTGATAGTCAAAAGCTAAAATGATGAATAAAATATTGTTGTCATTTAAAGGACTACTAAAAACTCCAATCATTACTTCCTTGAGCAAATCAAGATTATAACTGGATCTTGATATAATTAACGTCTCGATCAAAACGCCTCACGAGTTTCGGATGTGTGAACCCATTAGAATAACATTAAATGGGTTCCATGTCAAAAAATCATACATTTTTGGCTAATGACCAACTCTGTACTATGAACTCTTCAAGCAGATCATATGCTGTTGATGAAGCGAGAGGCAACTATACGCAATGTAGAGTGCCATCTCACTTTTGCAATGGTACCAATTCTGTTTCAGGAATTCATAGTACTGGTACTGATGTAATAAAGGATGATTTATTCGTAAGTTAAAGTACCAATTTATTTATAAGTGTATCAAGTATTAATGTTATTTATTTCCTTATTATATGATGACCTCTTAAAAACAAATCAAGTATTCACAGCTCTTTTTAAATTATTAAGTAATCTATCACAATATTTTCATAATAATTTGGCAACTTCTTACCTATGGTACTATAAATGCAATGTTATAATTCCAGAACGAAGCAAATGTCTGTCGTTGTTTAGGTTATTACTACAAAAGGTTCGATGACAAATGTCAGTTTTCGATGAAAGACACAAACACAACAGTGATATCTGCCAGAAGAGGTTGTAATTCAAAGTCTGTTAAATGCATCGACAGGATTTCCATGGTAGCTCTCGTGTCGATTTTATTAGCTGTTTTCTGCAGAAGGCCTAAGAATATGACGATAATTGGTAGCGAGATTACGCATCCGGCAAGGGGCATCAAATTAAGAACTTATGTCGGTCGGGTATAAGAAATGGAATAGCGATAATTGTGCAATTTTCGCCGTTAATTGTTGTTGCTTTGCAATTGAAAGATACGAAATCTAATACCGGTCATATATAACTAGTTTATGACGTCATCGTACTTGTGTTAATAGATGTTTAAAACCTGATGATGGACATCATTCAAATGTCAAACTTACCAAGAGTTTTTCTGTACACCGAGAGAATCGTGCTTCATAATTGGCTACACTTAATTAAACACCAACATTTTAAATAGTACAGTTTACAACAATTTATAATGATTACAATATAAACAAAAACTAGACGTTGATATTTGGGTCAATCATTATTTAAATTCCAAGGTCAAGTTCAACTATAGTTAATATAAAAGTGATTGTAATACGGTATTTACTTTAGTGATGGGTAGTGTATCGATATCGATGTTTTAATAACACACGGAAAAGAGTAAAAATTGTCTAATCGGAATTACAAGATTATTTTTCATCGATGTAGTGAACAGTTGGAAATAAAATATTTTTTTGGTAAAAAATGCAAATTAAAGACGGGTTCTTGAATAATCAAAAATATTCGCATTGGAAGTAGGCATTCTCGAAAGAACCTTCATTACTTTAGTGTCTGTATTTCCATTGTCTAGAAAATACACAATGAATTTTCTTTAAAGAAAGGGGCTGATGTTCCACCGGCTGTATCTTAACTTCCGACGACAACGTTCTAAATAAACATTACAATTACAGTGGCAACCTAAATGTGTAGAAGTGTCCGCTTTCCATACGCACGTCCGAGATGAGAATCTTGTTTTATTTTCTTCGTTAAAACTCTACTAAGGAAATTGTATGATATGGACGGTAAAATATATTGTGGTCTGGAAAGGGTACCTATACCCGGGTATAAGGAGTATTTAATGGGACTTCTCCAACGCACATGCCTGTAAGCAACTCCTGAAAATTTCTACAATAAAACCAACGAATACGTGTCTCAGAGAAAAACTTTTCTTGTACTCAAAAAGTAAATAAGTATTTTAACACATTTTTTTTCAATTCTGCTCATAAATTCATGTGCAGAGACCCGGTCCTCATAGGCGTACGCTTCTACACAAATCCAAGAGATAGATGCCTTGTTGAGAACATGAATCTAAAATGTGATAAGGCATGGGATGTACAAGGGATTTTTCAAACCCTTTTGGAACAGATATAAAGAAAGCAAAGAAAATATTAGGTTACTGTTTTCTAAAATGCTATGTGAACCAGTTCCTTCTCCAGCTCATACTTCTTATTTTCGGGAAAAATCTATTAACTGATAAATTTCTTATTTCATTACAAGTTGATGCATGAAGAACATTTTTTACTTTTAAACCATTTTTTATCAACATCTCATTAAAAGTCATATCAAAGTAATGGCGTTTTATAGGCTGATACTAAATAACTAATAAAACTTTATTAATTGACTAGTCTATGGCAAATAAATGTTCAAATTTAATTGATCCGATCTGTTTTTCAAAGTGTAGATAATAAATAACTATCGATAAAATAAATAAGTAAATTAGTCGCGAATTAATCACTATTAAAAACGTATTTGTTTTAATAAAACATCAATTCTTGTTTTGTGAAAAAAAGAAACTGGGTTTGAACGTCATACAAAAATATAGGTCTACAATAAAAATAATATAAACACGTTGACTTGACCGATCTCAAGGATGTCTTTGTCACAATCTCTAGGAATTATAAATGATAAACATGTTTTCTTAATTTGATAAATCATACTTTCACAATGTGCATCCCTGTTTTAGAGGTTACTACTATTGAAACTCGATCGCCTCTCATCACTTATTGAAAACCAGTGCTACTTAATTTCTAACATGTATTTTGAAGCCATTACATAATACTATAATAACGATATACACTGAAAAAACATGTATTATAAGATGCTTGTACTACTCGTACAAACGTAGTCATCACATTAACAATTTCTAATTAGTAACGGCTTTAAACTATAAAATAAAACACTTACTGCCTCACAAATCATCTAAAGCGTCACAATTCACTTTAAACAATCATTCTCACTTCACTTGCTTCACTCACTACTGTTACCATCGAGACACGAGCTCATAGTAAATCCATTTTCATCGCTTAGCAAAAAGCTTGCGTTTCGGTTCAAGCTCCGAACTCGCCAGTGGACCGCGAGAGTGACCGCACGCATTCTATATTCAAATTGTAACAACTTTAATCTGTTAGAATATTATCGTGAATAAGCATAAAGCAAGATGTCACGTCATTGTTTATTTGGAATTTTGGTAAGTATTTTATTATTTTTTTCTTTTTTTTTTAATTAGGATTTTGGTTTAGGATTCTTCTGATTAGTTTACTTTTAAAATAAAAGTGCTCTATCAGTGTGTAATGTATGTTCGAATTATCCGTCATAAGAAAGCACAGTCTTGTTTGACGTGTGATAAAATAGGTTTTTTTAATGTTATTAGGTTGGTCCATATTTTTTTCAGTTTCTTAATAAGCAGTAAAAAATGGTATCAAATATACAAAGTATCTAATTACAAGTCGCTTATGTTTGATGCATTTTTATCGAAATTGTTTTTGACATTAAAATTTGATCTTTACAAAAACTAGTTGTGCTAATTATATAGAATATTTTTAATAATAAAGTGGTTTCATATACTTAGTATGAAATATTTTAATCCAACGTGATTACATTGCAAATTGAATGAAGGAACTGTTAATCAAGAGCTTTTATAAATACATGAAAATAAGAATGGCTTTATATTCAATAGCCCATGCATAAAAGAAAATAACAAACATTGACCACCTCTCATGCTCACTTACAAGATAAAGGATTTACCTTCTAAAATTTGGGGGAACTCGATAAGGATTATCTCATAACAATTATCTTTGTTCTCATTTTGTAGGACCTTACAATGATCACTGAATAAGACAAAAAAAACAAAATAGGAAGAATTGAAAATCATTTTCTGGAGGCCTATTACCTTAACACTAAGTTACACAAAAAACTTAATTTAAAAACATGGAATAAGTTTAACACAAAAAACCTTTTGGAATTCTTTACTTGTCCGCAGTGCTTACCTATAAAGTGCTGTCTAAAAATAGCTACTGTAATGTATACAATATGCCTAGACTCCCAACTATCATAGTAGGTTGTGTTACAAACTATTTTTTGATCTTAAAATATGGAATATGCATTTGCGAGCAAAAAAAGAGGTAGCCGAACAACACACACTTAACATAACGTATTTTTTATTTAACTTAAGGTATCATAGTATAAAAATAACTAGTATTAATGCAAGTCCTATGAATAGTTATACTAAACTTAATCTGTGTTTATGCATCCCCTTTTCCGGTGTCAAAATACTTTTTATCACCAGTTCAAATTATATATCTACTTATGTGCTTAGGAGCGCAAACAAAAACGATGCAATTACAAAGATCCATCCATCTACGTATTTTTTTTTAAACAGAATAGGCAAATGATTTTGAGTAAGGTTTAAATGTCTCGAGACCCCTAAATACATTTGGCTGTATAATAACGTGCAAATGACCACAGAGTATGAAGCAAATAGAGTAGTTAGAGAAATCAATGAAAGCTCTTTAAGTAAGTAACGGTGTTATGTTGAGTCTTGTACATAAGTATGGATGCACGCATAGCGTTGTTTACAGAAAATATTAGTTCTCCGCTTTATGTAAAGAAAAATGCTCCACTTTAATATACATGACAAACTATGTAAACTTACGCAACCTACTACGTGACTGTTTCTTATGACTGAACATTTTTGGACTCATGTTCCAACAAATTTGGAGATAGAAAAAAGTGTATCATACGTTGTCCATTCACTAAAAACAATTGGGCTGAATGTGATTATGTTGATGGCAATATTTAGGCTTAATGTAAAAATAACGCTCTTATGAACTTCTTTGTACAATGTACATTGTACAATCGGACTTAGAACATATACGGCTAGACAGAAGACAAATAGTCCAGTAGTAAGGTAGTGTAGTAGAAGAAATTGTGCCGAAATCAAACCTAAACCATGTAGTGTACTCACATGCAATATGCAATACTGTCGAAATGCACCATTTCTACCGAGACCGTATAAAAATTTGATGCCGTAAACCGAACCCTTGTACTTCGTATCAAAGCGCCGCTTACTACCAGCGTCAACTTAATGCAAATTAAATTCACTAAAACTCCAATTACTTCAATATCTACAAATTGAACCATTTATAATGAAATCCAAAAAGTATTTCACATCCCGTTCAACTAGTACAAAACCAAAACGGGTTCAAATTAATATATAACTAGACAAGTTTCTTTTAAGCCAGTATGCGACATTTTTTATACTTTTCTACTTATTGGTTGACGAGCATCACTGTGTCGTCTACATTTTGCGTCAAGTTTTTTGTCAATCAAGGACAGGTCCCGTCACTAAATTACAGTTGAAAAACTAGACTTGCAGGAAGAGCTCCCATCTCCATATAGAACGGAATTATAGTTAAAAAGTAATCATTCTGGTATATTTTTGACACAATCCTTCCTTCTTATACATCTCTGAGTTCTATACGATCGTGACCGAACAAAGACACGCATACTCTCTATGTGTTAAAAATCAAAGACTTTATAAAAAACTTTATATGATCACAAAAATCCTATTGTTTCAAGTATTTTACGTGCTCTTTTATAAGTCACAAAGTCAACGTTTGTACAAGTCCCAAAATATATTTGTGCAGGCCATTAACACAAAAGCAATAACGACTGTAAGCCAACTTCAGCAAATAACCAAAAAAGTCTGAGTATCCAACCACATTGCTTCAATTCTTCTGTATTTCCTTCAAACAGTTACCTTAGTCCCTTAACCAAATATACTTAGCTTATGAACCTACCATAAAGACAGCTTGCTTGAGATTCTAAAACAATCTAAAAATAATTTATCCAAAAGAACTATAGAATTGTTTTTTAACACCTGCTTCCTAAAACAAGATCGTTAGGCATAGAATGAGAGATACTCCAATATTGAATTCAGACAAAATTCTTAGAACAGACAAGTCAAGTCGGATGTTAAATTCTGTTCTCACAATAAACAAACACTTTCCAAGAATTGTCTCATAACATGAGTGCAGTCTAACAACGTATCATAAACATTGCGTGTTTATATCCGACCTCATTGACACAAGCCATAGTTTTCGACTTTCCAGTTGGCAATAGTAGTTTTCTAAATGGTCATGTTTATTTTGCTAATGATGGTAATTTGTCAGGAAGATGTCAGTTTATTGAAAATCGGTTAATGGAACCAATATATTATGAGATTACGAACCTACGCTAGGTTATTTTAAAAAGTAAATATAAAATCAATCTGCCCACCGCAGTAAAAAAGAATGAAGTGAATAATTCTGAAACAAATCGAGTAATATTTGATGATGATAAAATGTAACTGCCTCTCACAATATAACATAGAACTGAGCATCGTTATAATTCTAAAAATCTACAGGAAGATATTTTAAATTCATTAATGGTTACGGTATCAAAGCAGAATAAAACAATTTAGATTGAGCAATAAAACTAACCTGACGTGCTGACAAGCCGACACGTAAGATCTAAGATTAGCTACTAAATTGATATGCAAGATTGCCAGCTTAGCTGTGACCGATTGCCCTTCACGCTCATAAATCAAGTATCGTCATCAAGTTTAGGAAGAATTTGTTCTATTAGAACAGCTTTTATAAGTCCCAAATTGTATTAATGAGTAGCCTCATGGGAAACTAAATTGGGGTCAATATTTGGAGCATCTTCGTATTTTTACGGCTCATTGACTGAATAATAATATATTCCATTCAAAGATTGGACTCGCTGATCTCAAATGGATGCAGACAAGTTTTGAAGAATTTGATTTCAATCAATCAAAATGCACTTTCATTAGTAGCTATAATAACTGTATCAAATTGTTTTAACTCGTTTATCTCGTCTAGCAGGTTGTTGATTAATTATCTTAAATTGTTATTAGATCGTCTCATATTGTGGATTGAATTTTGAGCTCTGCAAAAACTGAGTTTTGCAAAAAAAAATATTATTAGCATTCTGTCCGACAAAGTCATTAATTAAATCACATCTATTCCATTCTTGGGGTGCATGTAACCCAATTCCATTTGCTGGTATAATACCCGTAATATCTTGTCTATTCAGTTTGTATCACGCCTTTAAAACTAGCAAACGGACTTTCTACACAATATCACAACTCAAAAAGATTTACATTTCTGACCTTTTTGTAGACCTTTTTCCATAAGTGGAAAAGTAAGCGGGATTAACGATAAGCTTCCAAGTTTGTACGTGTACTTAACCCGTTGCCTTTCTTAGCGTAACAAAGAGATGCCACATGATTGTGTCTGTTGGAAAGTGTTGTACTTCATGATACCTTGGTACTTGAGTAGATTTTGTTTTAAGGCTATCTCGTATAGCGTGTGATGTTTTATGAGAGTTTCTTCTTTTCTAAATTTTATTGAGACTTGATTACTTATTGAAATCAATGATCACAGCCTATTGTGTTTAATACTGGTATAAGTAATTTCCTTTGCAAAAATATCCCGGTCTCCTTTTTCCGTGTAGTCTGACTAAGCTATCTCTTTTGGGTCGCCGTTTTACCAGGTACATTGAACATGCTTTTTATGTCATCATTTAGTGTCAGGTACAAGTTTAAGTTCAATTTCAAACATAATACCATTAACGAGGTTGAGGTCAAAGCTCTACGTATTCTATTATAAATTGACTTTCTACTGATGTTTTTAGTTTCTCTTCTCTTGCGATTATTAAATATGGTTGGATACCAAGAGAGCTTCATTACCGCAACAATTTGCGGAACTTTTTTTAGCCTTATAAACTGTGACACTAAGACTTTTAATAATTGTACTGCATTATATGGAAATGAATAGGTATTTAAAGGACATAACATAATGAATGCCTCATCAATATTATTGGAAAACATTAAATGAAGACATCAATTCAAAATACTAATAAGAAAACAAGATAAATTAAAGAAAGTAACAACATCTCAATACACAATCACCAAGTGTTAGTAGCCTAATTTTTTGTGTCCAAAGAATTGGCAATATGTACAAATAAGTAAAACTAACGGTATCGACGCCAAACGCCAGCACAATAAGCGTACGTGACCCAGAGAGTGCCTTCTAAGGTGAATGGAAGGTTTAACTTCATCGCTTAGATCACCAGATGTTTAAAGAAGTATCTAAAACTGTACTTATAACAAACAGAGTCAACACAAATAGAAATATTTTTAAAGCATTATCTAACATAACTTTTAGAAGATAATCACAATAATATCTATTTATGGATTTCTTGTTCGGTTAGACACCTAGATAGCTATCGCAAATGCATTTAAGACTATGTGTAGCAGTAACAGTTCCTAAGTTAGATCGTGACAATTTCTATGTTTTCTCAAGTCTGCTCAGACCACCCACTTTTTGGACCTAGCATAGCATTTCTCGGGCCGTTCGCCAAAATAGCATCTCCAGCGACACAGTTACCTTTATCGACATCGCATTCGTATTTGTTTTTTTTCCGTTACATTTTATGCGTTTCGTCAGATTCAGTCTTCTCTTTAGTGCCTCCAAATTTGGTTTCTAATAAATAATGTGACCTGTCCTATTCGTCTTCTTGTTCACTATGTTTATTATTTTGAACTTGACCCATAAATACATGTAAATTGTGAAGTTTCTTGGTTCTAATAACCACGACATTGGCCTTCTTATTTCACAAGAGAATGATAATAATGTCGAGAATTTCCATGAGTAATATGAGAAAAATAAAAGTACAAGCCATTACAGGGCTCATAAAGATTTAGTCTGACTTCGACTTATTCCATTCCCTGTCAGCTCTCCGCATATGAATTTCATATTACCTTTGCAGAATACGCAGTCAAGACACCAGGCCTATAAATTCTAGGATCTCATCTTCAGAAACGACACAAGTTAATTTTAAAACTGCTTCTGCAATTGTTTCTGAACGTTCGAAACCGGTACTTGGTCGACCAGTTTCGCTTCACTTCAAAATCAATTCACTTTCTTTTAGTCTGGATTAGAAATGATCGATAAATAAGAGAGACAAAATGCATATTCATTTCCAGAATTTTATCAACAAACCCATCAAATCAAGTATTGAAATTTTCTAGGTTAGACATAAAACACAGTGTCATTATAGTTGAAGTATCATTAAGTATTATGTTTATGGCTTTCTGATGCATGACTTTCACTAGAAAGTCGGATGTTATTGAAAATAGAGCGTTGGTCTGAATTTATTCACTTTGGTACTTTAATGATCTGTTGCTAACTACTCGTTACTTTGCTCAAGTAGAGAGTTACTGTTATTTTTAACGAACGACAAGTGCCGACGAGTTTACGTCAACTACTTTACGAACCTATACCACTTGAGGTCTGCCCTAGATTATTTATGAAGGAGATAAAAATGCAAAATAAACTATAGAATTAATTAATTGAGATAGAGAGGAATAAACCATTGATAATAAATAAGAGATGCGTATGAATAATCAGTAGTCGTAAACACAATTGTAACGGACAATATTAATGTTTCAGATGCTGTTCGCGTTCTGTTCACTGGAGGTATCGTCTCGACCGTCGAATAACGAGTAAGTTTCAATTCGAAATAAATATAATAAATTGTAGATATACCCAATACATTGTTAATAATTTTAACGTTCCGGTAATATAAATAATTGATTAAATATATGATACTTGACAAAAACTAATAATGAGTAATTGTTCGATACTGATGTCATTGCTGTCTTCATCTGGGAATAGGAGAATGAATAAAATTTGAATATCGGAAAATAAAAAAGCATGCACTTTCAACATAACAACGTAAAAAATATACATATATTGCTAAAGCCAGAAAAAAATTTTTCATGAATTACTTTAAGTAAAATACTAAAATCAATGATATCAGTTTCAAATGTATTTAAACGCGTAACATGATCTTTAAAACCACTTAAATATTCGCTACGGTTTTTTTAAAGCTAATATAACAAAATAGCGGTGACGTCAGTAGACTCATGCACTTTTAGAAGCCGCACAACTAACTATAGTAATGAGCTTTTAAACATCTGTGAAAAGCAACATGGGATCTGCAGTAGTTCAGGTATGGTTCATTTTAAATACTATGCTATAAGCTCAAACACCGCTTAACAATACACGCTAAAACAATAATGCTTTTGGACCATGGTACCAAGAATACCAATAAATATAAGTATTGACAGATACTAAGGAACCATGATGTACTTTTCAGGTTGACGCCACCTAATGAAATAATAACAGAAGCTCCACACAAGGAAGAACGAACGCTAGTATATGACAAAACAATAACAAAAGACGAACCAACGATCAAAGATATAATGCAAAAAATAAAAGCTATAAACGATGCTTTAGAAAAACCGAATAAACGAAACCCATTCCAATGGAATGCGCCACCACAAACAGCAAGTGGTTATATTCTTGACCAAGAAATCTTAAAAAAACTTCAACAAGTGATAGCTTCGGGTAAACTAAATTCATTCCCAAACAACGTACAGCAACAAGAGAGGAACACAATCAACAATGAAAACCTTGAAGACGTTAGATATTCAAGACAGTTATCACCTTATGGACCCCAATCACAAATGGCTGTAGTACCTTTGTCATATCTGATGAATATGCCTGTCCTAGTCATGCCACCGATGAACAACATGTACGGTTACGGAAACCCTATGGAGTACTCGACCAAAATTCAAACTAGGCAAGAAGGACCTACATCGCCCTTTCCAACATTTCCGTCACTGCCATCATTCCAGTGGCCCTTTGCTCCATTATTTCCAATTCTAATTAGAGATCCACTACTAAGTATCATGAATGGGGGTGGTTGGAACAATTTTATAGAATACGGACAGAGTGCTGATGTATGCCGCAAACAAAAATCAGGCGAGGAAAATGATGATGATAAGAATGAAGTTGGACTTGAAAAAGCACAAAACACTTTACACCCAAATGTTGAAACAAGATCTAGGCAGAAGAGAGCAGTTAAAAAACGAACTGTCAACCATGCCACTCAAATTCAAAATATTGATTCGAAATTAAACAAGTTCTTCACAGTCAAACCTACTACTACCAAGCCACCTAAAGCAGAGCCCTTAAAACAAAACACGAAAACCAATTTATTCAATGAAGGTGACGTCAAGTTTCCCGTATTTGACTTCTTTACTAACAAAAACAGACAGCCCACCGGACCTGGTTTCTTCATAAACAGACTAAAAGTCAGAAGAGGCGGTGTTGCGATAGCCGGTCCCGGAGGAGTTGCGACGGCAGGCAGAGGGGGTACTGCCATTGTGGGTCCCGGAGGCTTAGCGTACACTCAACCCGGAGGACTCGCTGTAGCTGGACCAGCCGCAAGAATCGTAGCTCTTTCTCCTGATGCTGACCTTAATTCCATCGCCAACCGTCTACATGAACAAAGTATTATAAATGGTTCTATTTCTCATTTATTACAAGCTATACCTGAAGGGAAAATTGTTGCTACTGGTCCTATTATTTATTTCCACCCTAATAAGCGATAATTATCATTTCTTACTAACCCTCATTTTTCATTTTTCATTCTTTCTCATTAACTTGACTCTTTCTCACTCATTAGATACTACCGTGGATGGGGACGAGACAGAGAATGGAGCAGATTCCGACATCAGTCAGATCAATACAGATATGATGGACAGAACTTTGAAGAAGGGACCTTAAACTTGGATGATTCTACGTTCACACTGTTTATAAAGCCTATAGCTCACGCTTTAAGTTCTAGAGGGGCTGCCCTGGCAAATCCTATATCACAAGTTGTAATTGCCAGGGATCAATCTGGAACTATCTTCCATGCGCCGATAGCCACAGCCGTGGCTGGCCCTGGCGGTGTGGCCCATGCTCAATCAGACCTCTATCTATATGAATACATTAATTAATCATGATTTCATACATTACTGTCATAGATTCATCTTCTTCTTTAAATCTCGGAAATCAATTTTGACTGTTTACTTAAAATTCATTTCCGAATTAAATTAAAAAGGAATGTTTATATGAATTACCGTTGATTGACAATAAATAAATGTTAATATTATGTTTACAAATGTTTGTTTTATTTTAAATCGAGCGATACCGTTATTTGGTAATGTCATGGTCAATTGATTATTGTAATGCGAAAGTAAATGTCAGTTACGAATGCCAAAATCCATTTCCATAGTGATTAGAATGTCACATTTGATTTAGCGACGATATTACAATTACTTCAGACGTCGGAAATGTTATTTTTGTCATTTTTGATAAACAGACTACAATTACTCAAGACGATAGATAATGTATTACTATTAACTACTCGAAGTATGTCAAAAACAGAATAATACACTGTGTTTTGAAATGCTCCTTTCTTAAATGTAAACTTAAGTTGTACTTATGTATTTCATATTCAAAATTATAAAAAAATAATTCAGCAATACCCAACTAAAATAAAGCGTTAATGGAAATAGGAAAGATACATCAATAATATCGTACCTTTAGCTAAACGTGCCTATCAAGTGAATAAAGTAATTTAAGAGCAATAATAGATGCACTAATTTGATTTACTGAAGGAAACTAGATAATTAGCCTTACAAATAACTTTTTTTCCCTTAGCGTATCAGTCCAATACATACCATTCTATGGCGGAGGAAAGGGCCAATACTTGGAACTAAGAAAAGATGCACTTGGAAGGGTGATGAGTGAAAAAATAGTTTCAGAAGAAAACATTAGTAGTGACAATATAGTTAAAAACAGCGATGAAAATCTTCTAGCAAAAGTTATGACCGCAAATTTGCAAAAGCTTAGAAACCTCTCTACAAATCTTCTGAGGCTACACAATCTTGGACGTAAGACTGGATCATTAGGGAATAAGGAGAAAACTAGGTACAAGAGCCAACTGGCATCTTTGGGAGAAGCAGCATCCAATATCATTAAACTAATAGAAGAAGTGGATGATATCGATGCACTGTTCAAGAGGAATGCCACTATCCGTACCAGAGATGAAGAAGAGGATGATGATTACGTAAGTAATAACGAGTTTTATTTCACTTATAACATTACCCAATAACCAATTATCCCTTTTCTAGAAACTTACTTAATGTTTATCAGACCCTATATTCTAAAGAGGTCTTAATTAAGTAAGATGAGCAAATTACATTGAATTGATATGAAACTATATAAAGTTTGTTTCGAAAATAAGTTAAAATTTGTTTTGCCATAATCTCATAGTGATTTTCGTCTTTTTCAGGTTGCTGAAGAGGGTGTTGGTATCGATGCCTCGACTGACGAAGAAGACGATGACCCCGGACAAGGTTTTTTAGAAAAGGGAATCGTAGCTGAAGCAAAACCAGTTGGTAAGTCATATTCATAAAAATAACCAGAAGAGTCAATATGTATTTTGCTTTCAACGCCAGTGCTGCCCACTTTACAATACAACCACAACTAAGTCAAACGCAAAGTTCTTGTTAAGAAATCTAGATGTCGTTGTTGGCTCTTACATTTGCTTTGAGTATATTCTTTGTATGTTAATAGATGTCGCTACTTTACCTACTCTACTGATATGTACACGAGAAGTCTTATACTAAATTGTTACTTTCTCTAATACTAAGTTATAAACATAAGCAGTTATCATCAGATTTCAGTTTCTTAAAAATTATTTATAATAAAGTTCTATTCAGTAATAAGGTCTTTGTCTACGTCAATTTTAGGTCTTGCAGTGGTCGGAGAGTATGGCTTAGCGGCATCCAGGCCATTCGCGACAGCAGTGGCAGCATCAGGAGTGGCTCTAGCTAGACCTGTAGCTACGGCCATCGCTGGAATAAACCCATCAGAGTTGGGCATTAACTACCAGATCAACCATCAACCAGCAGGCAAGAGGAAAAACTGATCGGCTGATAAAGAATCATTTGGCTACTGAATTCGAATTAGTCATAATAGTTACCTATTTAATTTAAGAGTCTAATTTAGTTCATGATCATGAATAGAAATTCAAAACTTAGCCATGTCATTTACCCAGCCTTTTTTAGCTACGGAACTTATTTAATGATATAGTGGTTTCTTAGGTTTACGCGAATGTTAGACATTGAAATGAAACTTCTTTTACGGATTTTTTCGCGGTTTAATTTTAGTTTTTAGTTCCCGACGTTTCGAAACCTTTGCAGGTATCACGGTCACGAACCGAAACCGCGAAAAAATCCGTAAAAGTACTTTCATTTCAATGTTATTTAATGATAGTTTAGTCTTAACCACTTATATCACCTTATACTATTTGTTGGTAATGTAATCCCAATTGCCAATGGCTTGTTAGTTACGCTAGCTGAAACATTACAGTTATTACTTGATCTGCTAGAATTATGTGCCAATATAATATCTTTAAACTTAGACTTATGAGTTGATGGACTCGGCGCCTTAACTTTTTTGCCTTTTATTCGAGGATCGCCAGATGAGTGCTGTGTATCAATACAGCGTCAGACTGGGAAATTCTCATTAAGGGTAAAAGCCTACAAACAATAATAGTAGGTCTATTATAAATAAGGAACGTTTTGCCATAATGTGTGAATCAGTGTGATAGAATGTCTTTTAAAGACAAAAAAGAGTGTATTTATTTTTAATTTATAACCCTAATAAAATGTGCAATGCCATTGTGGTTTTATTTATAATCTTAAAAAGTATCTTTATTTTAGAAACAGGTATACGAGACACCAAATTCTCTAATTTTCCGTAGCAAAGGGGACAACACCATTTAATATTATTTACTAACTTTTCAAAGTACCTACCTCAATATTGGAGTATAAAAAATATTCTTAAAATTTAAAAAAGCTTCATTCCTTTAATAAAAACTTTTCTTTAAAATAAATACTTAGTACCGAATTAGAAATACGAATAAACTATTGCTGCGACAATCTTCAAACTGCAAACTTTACATACAGTTATCTAAACCTCATACTGAAAATTCCCAAAATTGGACTGCGGGGTTCGAATAAAAAGGTTCTCAGTATTTTAGCCGAGTAAGATAGCCATGTTTATCATTTTATTGGACCACTTCCACCTGCACACTTTACTATGCATTACGCAGAAGTGTGATAACATCGCACTATTTATATTATCTCGAGGACGTGATCCGAAACGTATTAGGTGCGTCGTGACTTCTTGGAGATTGCTGTCTGAATTATATTTTGCCTGATCATTATGCCTTAGGCTTGGATTTTGAGAGTGGATATTTTATTTAAAGGATTGGACAGTTCTTTTTTACGGCGCGCAATGTGAAATCCTAATTGGTAAAGAAAAGACATTGTGCGGAGCCTTGGAGAGCATGCGTGGTGAATGTCATGGCTTTGTCGAAGGCAAAGACCGACTCTTTTACATAGTCCAAGATTACATAAGAAGTTAAAATGGCCTATTAAATCGTAGATAAGCTTAAAGTCTAAAGATAAATAGAGATGGCTGAACTTCCTTAGGTAAATGGTACCTTTTCCATCCCATCGCCTCTATACAAAACCTCCTTGTATTTGAATAAGTTAATGATATTGCTCATAATGTGTGAACGACAGACAATACCTACTTACTTTCCAACAATTACCATATTACAGGGACATTGCTTACAACCAAAAGATTAGCAGGAAATAATATGCATACAATAAAGACTGACTCATGTTGTCGTACACTACAGGTACAGATGTGATTGCACTAACCTCCATGCAGGAAAACCCACCCTTTTTAGTTTCTGATAATCAAATGTTGTACCGTGTTTTTAGTCTTTATTTGGCTTAGTCATTTTATTAGTTTGAATTTCAAGAAATTTTAACCTAACCAATAATATGAAACAAACAACTAAGTATTTAAAAAATATACTAAAACTATTGGTGAAGTGGGTTTAAGTTATGTCACATGAGGTTTCAATACACTTTATTATCTTTTTTTTGTTAACGTGATAAAAGGTGAAAATAAAAATTATAATATTTATTTAAAATCTCTTCGGTGAGCTTTTTATTAATCAAATACTCATTGGAAAATTGTGTACCTACATTAAAATGATCAATGAGTAAGTCCAAATCATTTATACAAGCATTTTCTTCTAGTTTTCAGGTAAAAATATTTTTTTTACTCCTACTTACAAGTACAATTTCTTTCTTTATAATTTATTTCATGATTTTGTGGTCATTAAACTTTAATGTCATCCCAACTTAAACGAATATTCTATTGGACTCTTCTTTACGTAACCTTGCCCTAAGCTATCTTGGGAACTGCTTTTTATCTAACCAAATTCAGCTAAATCTGAATTTTACTAGGAATTTGACTTAAAGTAAGGACAGGTAAGTAAAACATTATCTATAGAACACACAATATATGTTTATAAATAACCCACGCATAGTTTAAACACTAGATCTATATTGAGTGCGTAGTAAAATGAATTAATAAGCTGTTTATTAAAGAAACTAATTCCAATACCACGTGCTGTGAAATTTACATTTTTATATGGATATATAATAGTACTCATGTATTATACTTAACAATATGTCTTTAAGTTATTACATGGAGTTTTTAGGTAAGTGACGTAAACGTTAGTATCTTATTAATTGAGTATATGCTCTTAAATTCAGTTATAATGTAGCTGAATCATCGATATTGCAAAATACAAGCTATTGTTGCCCTCTGGGTTTGACTATCAGAAACCCGGTGTATCGCGGTGTAGTGTACAGTAACATTTCCAAACAGCAAAAATAAACCTTTAAGAAAAGTTGAGTGAAACAAAAGACATAACTTTAAATGAATGTACGGTAAATTAAATATCAATATTGACGTTGAGTCAACACTACAGTTTTAAAGAAAGGCTGCTTTACAAAGAAAATATGTATAATATATATATGCAACCTCTTGTACCTAGCACTTACTTATCATCATTGTAAATTTAGCCTAGTTGCTTCATGTAAAAGCGAGACAACACTATGCAGAGTGCTGTCTCACCATCACTCCTGCTTTAAGTTCTTATAGAATAGCAGATGTCCTGGCAGAGTTTGTAGATGAAATAAACGTTTGGCCCAGTATGTAACTAATTATATAATTCCTTGTCGTAGTTAGAGGACCGCGTGCAATTAAGAAGGTAAATCATTTAGTTTCAAGTCGATGTTTACATACGACTGCGTCTATAGTATGTATTCTAGGACTGTCGTGCTCGCCGTTTAAAAGGTGGCCCGCTTCTCCTGCTTTTGAGAGATAAATAGCGATCTAAGTATAGATTTTTTGCCACGCAATCAAATGGCAATGGAACATTGAACTGTATTCTACTTTATAAGAGCGTAATACATCAGGTTCTATTAATAATATTGCAACAGTCTAATTTTCAGATGTGTTGATAATTACGAGTGAGAGAAAGAAATACTTATTATTAAAATTTCCTGGCGCAAATCAAAAATTATTAGTTATAAAACTGTTTACTTACACAGAAGTAGCATTTATGGTAGACGAGATAATATTAAATACCAAAATAATGAAAACATTGACCCCAAATACTTTAAAATGACATAACAAAACAATTTCTACTCCATACATTTGGTTGCTCCATACAACACATTTATAGACTAGAATTTTCAAGCGTCTTCATTATGAAAGGAACAATGAAATACGTGGAGTTGACATCTTTCTTTTGCAAAAATATTCCCACGGACATTGCTTGTTATTTGTGAAACACGTAAATTTTATTTGATGTGATATTTTTCTATTTGACAATCAGATTCAGTAATATTGAGCGTTTTGTGTGCATTGTAAATGTTATGTAAGCTGTTCCGTTCTGACTTTGTTTGTTCAAATGATTAAATGATGCTTTGTAGTACCAATTACAGTTCACTTTTACGATGTTATACAATTGAACTTCTTTTACTATTAATTATTTCTGAATATTACAATTATAATTTTATAATTACAGCTAAAAAATAAGGCTGACACGGGGAAAATTTGAAGTCCGGGTATCCGGGTAGTACCAGGATTCTACTAAGGAATTTGGCTTAATGTATCTAGACTTCAGAATTATTTTGACCTATAAATAAATGTAGAAGAATACATACATAAAGAAAACACATACAGAAGATACATATAGATACATCCTTTTATTTCCTGAAATAATTTTGCAATGACGCTTCTATTGGTTTATTGCCAAGTACAACTCATGCGCCGCCAAGGAGACGTTACTTGTACATAAACTTCGCCACTTATCTAGCTATCAATCAATGTTTCCTACTCCGTGTCAATAGGCTGATGATGTATGGAAGATGTATGGGCTATAAAGGCTTTTGTTGGGGATTCAATCATCTATTAGTGCTTAACTTGTTAGGGATCGCCAAGAAGTAAAGGATTCAATAAATATATACATTATGTTATCAGCTGAATTGGTTTACATCAATTGCAACGCACAATTTTCTGTTCCTAATTCCACGCTGTATTTTCAGAGATCAAAAGATTTATTAAGAAAATGGGTAAAAGGTTCGCCCGTCCGTCTGTCATCGCATTAAGTGATAGCTAGACCTCTGAAATTTTCTATTGCCGCTGAAACAATACAAGCAGCTAATACTTAAAGCAAAGATCGAAGAAAAGTAAAGATGGTTACAGTCATAAATCTGATGGGTAACCATACCAACAATTTGTTTTACTATTATTGCAGAACCCTCAGCGTCGTGTCCGATTCGTACATTATTTATTTACCTAAAACTGGAGTATTTGCAAAATAATCTAGTTTCAACATCAGAAGTTGTTTTCTATGACAGAATAGACTAGTTATTTACAACACTTTGACCTAGGATGCACAACTGTAGATTCATCTTAAGTTATTGAGATAACAAATAAACAACTTATTGCGAAACTTGTTGGTGTTTCATTCAAGGTATTTTTGCATTTAAAACCTTTACAGGGAAAAATACCGTTGTTCATCAAATGAAGATTAACATCCATTTCATAATTATCTTCTTCTTTTCGCGGTGCCCCTTCAATTAGTAAAGATTAGCTATCAGATTTTTGTTCTCCTCCTTATCGGTAGTTCAGTGGTACAGTTCTTCTACGCCGGCCATCTTCCTAAAAAAAGACTTTTGCCTGGGGCCAAATTTTCTTTACTCAACCTTTTTAATTTGACTAATTATCTTATAAAGGGGCATGTGTTTTCTTTCTCTTCGATACCTCCTCAATTTGTCACTAGTTTTCCGATAAAAGTCAATATTGATACAAGGGTAGATAAGATTAAAACTAAATGTAACTGTTACTTTTTACAAGAATAAGCATTTCTGATAAGACTTAAATATAATGTTAAAAGAGGGACCACCTACATGTCAAAGACCGTACCCTTCAGTGCTCCAAAGGGATCGAAAAAGTATCAAGTGTGATTCTGCCTCACTACATTGAGGGCTCTTAAGCTAATGTAAAAATCTAGAACCTATCTAATTTACGACTGTGACAATTGTTGCTTAACTTCTATTGTGTCACCGCTATTTTCTCTAAAGCGACTAACACAGTTCGTGAGATACCGATTGGTTGATACCGGCGGGACAGACACACAGATAGTGGAGCCTTGATAATAAGGTTCCAATGTAACCCTTTAGGTACATAACCCTAAAATGCTAAGTATGTACCTGCATCTTCCCTTCCATAGTATGTCCAGTATAGTTAAAGTTCCAGTTTTATTCTTATAACATTATAATACCATCTCCTCAAACATTGACTTAACACGAAACCCTCTCTTCATATCCCGCGTGAGTAATTAGCATAACGGTAAGTTATACACAAATACAGTAAATATATATAAACAAATAGTTTCCTTGTATTGTCCGCAATTGTCATCGGTTATTGGCCTAAAGGCTGTGTCAATAGTTTGCTCTCAGTACAGTAGCGAGAAACTCTATCAGTCATGGGCAAGCTACTTGAAGTATTTAAAATTTTTCTTTTTATGTTTTTTTGTAAAGTTTTTCATGCAATATCTTAAAAGAGGCAAAACGAAGGTATGATTAAAAGAAAAGGGAAATTCGGATTCATAATCAATTGATAAACAGTTTTGAACTGAACCCAAGTCAAGTAGCAAAGGATCTTAATCTAGTAATATTTTCAAAAGATTATACTAGCAGAGCGTGGTTTCGATCCACGGACCTCTGGGTTATGGGCCCAGCACGCTTCCACTGCGCCACTCTGCTCATGTTCACTCTATTTGAAATACTTATTCGGGTGATTCCAATTATTACTAACTACCATTATGAAAATGCAAAAGTACGATGTAATGAAAATAGAGCACATTTAAATACATACAATGATATCACTCCTAAATCTTTCAAATACTTTCATCATAGCCACCTACATAAAATCACCTTTTAAATTTATTTCTCACCAACCAAAAAATACCGCAAACATATTTGTTGTTATTGCGACAACAGAAACAACTCATGTATGAAAAGTTTAACTATCTGGCTATCACCGTTCATCAGATACAACTGGTGGTGACAGACGGACAGACAGCGTACCCAGAGTCATAAGGTTCCATTTTTCCCCTTTGGGTACTGAACTTCAAAAAATACTAATTCAAAAAATTTATACTTACGGAAAAATAGAGCAATACAAGTTATTATCAAAAACGATTTCGTATCCTTTCTTCTAGAATTCAGGATATATGATATAAAATCCTATCTTCCTAGATGTGCCTTTATAGGTAGCAGTGTAGCGTCATACACGCAATCGTCACGTCTCATATAAGTGAGCGGCCGGCGACTCCTGCGCATTGTTCAACCGTACTGAGTGGTGCGCGGGTCAAGTGTTGTGGAAAATGGCTTTTCATTTCGTAAGTATTTTCGAACAACTTTTTTTTTTAACTTGATTTTTTTTTTAATAATGGAAAGTAGGAAAATTTGTATTCATACCGTAAAATTGTATCTTGAGTGTAACTTTTCTCTCTTGATTTTGTAATCTACATACTGTTTGTGTTTTTGATTTTGTTACTATTTATGTTGGACTCTTTGCGTAAAAGGAAAATTTATCACTTTTTGAAAAAAATATAGACAAGCATTCGTTATACGAAGTTATCCAATGCTCTTTGTATTACAGTTTAATGTATTAAATAATGCATCGGGAATACGTTGAAAACATTATAGAATTACGTTTACTAGGCTAAAACAATCATAAACTCAGTTCGAAAGTATTTTTGCGTTTCCTCTCTTTAAAGATCGAATCTCCATACCCTCTGCGCAAAGACATACATATTTGTCACGTTAAAAACATCCAATTACAGGCAAAGGTATCACCCTTTTCTACCCGGTCTTTATCTTACGGCTACCACTCCATTGTTCCCGAATATTAAAAACTCACTAATTACATAATTTACCGTTTCAATATCCTTTTAAGATATTTTTGACTAATAAAATAACGAACAAACGTAAATATTGTCCGTTTGTATGAGTAAGAAGTAAAACTGCCCAATAATAATTAATATTTCGTATTACCGATTTATAACTTCGATATTAGAGTTTTCCGTTTTCATAATAATGATTGGCGTATTACTTGTTAATAGTTATTGCTAGTTAACAGTTACATTAGGATTATTATTGCTTTAGCACGTAATTACCTGTATATTTCGGTCCATTAGCTATATTGTTTTCGTTTAAAACAATTACAGTTCCTACTTCAAAAAATATTTCGACAATATTATTTCAAAAAAACTGTCTGGTTAAAAAACTACAGTTACATATTTATTTTATTGATATATTTTTAACAGAATATCTACCAAAAAACCAAATTAATACAACAGTAGTGTACATTTTTGTATTTTTATACATAAATGCAAAAGGGAGGTGTTTGGCAGAAGACTTAGCAGAGCGTGGTTTCGATCCACGGACCTCTGGGTTATGGGCCCAGCACGCTTCCACTGCGCCACTCTGCTACATTCACTCTATGTGAAATACTAAATCTAGTTACGTAAGCTCTATTTACTAAGTAAATTATAGTCTTTATACACATTAGAATAATAATTAAATCACTTATTTTCTATTTATTTTTACTAAAATAAAATAAATAAAGACAATAGTTTGTGTTAGATAATATTTTTACTACTAAGCTATTTTTCGGGTTACTGGTTTACTTACCTATATAATTTCAGGTATAAAGATTCTCCGATAAAGATTTAAAATTACAACACATTTATCATCAAACACATAAACATTTACCTAGCCACAACAAGAACTTCCGTCAAAAGCAGGTCGCCTGAGAGTAGTATATAGTCAGCGGCGCGCATCCCCATCTGTCCTCATACATAATTACGTCGAAATTACACTTTTAGAGCTTGCGTTACATGTTGCAATAAAAGGAATCGTTCAGACACTTACTTACCATCATGCCTCGTGGTTAAGTGCGTGTGACAGTTTCATTGTCCATTCTCGCAATAATTTCGCAACTGTGACCCGTGTTAGGGAAAAACGTAGTATCTTGATGGGTAAAACTGGTTGGACGAATTTTGGAGGCCGAGTATGGCGTTGAAGATTCTACTTGCTTTTTGCGAGTAAATTGTATCAAGGTCTTGTAGCTATAAAAACCTGCGTGCTGTTTCTAACAAGGCCGGAAGATGATTTTTGATGTTTAAAATAAATTTGAAAATCGGTTTTTAGTTTTGTTTTGTTCTAGATTAGTTTGACTTAAGTCATTAAAGATCTTTATAACAATAATAATTGCAATATTTTTTTAAGTCTTCTTTTTAATTATAGTACTCCCACTTTAGGCTGTAGCGGTGGGTTTCGTATATCAAACAAATGCTTTTCATACGCGGGGATCGAACCCGCGACACGTCGCGCTCAATGGAACTGGCTTAGTGACCTCAACCACTCTTCTATCTGTACAGTAATGTAAATAACTTGAATAGCAATGTCCAGTAATCTGTCACAAAACAATAGCTATCAGACAATGCTCCGATACAATTTGCTTGTATGAGCCAAGGTTGGTTCCCGTCATGGAACAAAAACAAGCAGAGGAAATGCTTCTATGATATCAGACTTTGTACTCTTTTGATAAATATGTCTTTTCGATTCTGGCATGCAACTATGATACCAGAAAAGTGACCAAAATGGTTTATGGGGATTTCACTATTGCGGAATATATAAATAAATATGTTTGTTAAATTTATGACGGAAAAGAGAATAAAATTAATAATTACATTGGGGTTGGTTAAAAATAACTGATTTGACATTAAAAAATATCTCACTCTCCTAATTGTGCCACGCGCGTAGTTTTCCACTTCCATCACTTCTCTATGTTCCATGCTTCCCGTAGTTTAACCAAGTGTAGGACGAAGGTGAACGATCCCTTTATGTGTCATTCAAGCGAAATACCGACAAGGTCAAGGGCGGTCTCGTTTATGTTTCTGTTTAAACTATATAAGGCTTGTCTTATCTTTGTGAGTTGTGTAAATATAAGGTTCGGATATTTTCGACTTTTATGTTAGTAAGTAGGAGTACCTATATACAAGAAAAAGAAAAAATAAGCTAATAAAAAAAGAAGCTTTTTTTTGTTTTGGAATCAAAGTACTCGCAAGGCACTCGAATCAGAACTCGAAGGTGTTTTTAGCCGAGCTTGTATGACCGCTTTCAAACTTCAGCATCATGTTGCATTATCAAGCAAAATACATACGATGTCACAACTGCTCAATCAGAAACCAGGAAGAGCATATCATTTAACTTGCAAGATTTGATTACAGACCAACAGACAGATAGACAACGCAACGTGGCAAACTAAATCAAAGCTTGTAGTACCTAAACCTTCTAATGGTTTTGATTTTATAATTTACTGGACTAAATTATTTAATGCTTCTTTTCTAAAGTTTTCACAAATTATCATTTCATTTACACAAAGACCACTTATTGCCGAGTATTTGTGAATTACACAAATGTTTGTCTCATGTGGGGATCAAACTCGCTAAGACCCGCACAGTGGTCATTATAGCATTGTTCAAACCACTGTGCAGTAAAATTATAAATGTTAAATAGTAATCATAGTTACTGTAATAAGTAATATGATTATCAGTTTTTTATATTCATTTTTCTAAATGGAAATAGGTGCTAACTAACAGTAGTCTATAAGAAGCTTAGAAGTCTAAAATAACCGTAATTATTATTGTCGACTTCTTTCAAAAACCTATTTATATTTTAATGATTGTGTCTTTTAAAGTAACTTTTCTTGTAGATTATTAGATAATGGATAAACTGTGTTTTGGTTTTAATCTGATTCCACATGGTATTGCTTTGGTTTGAAATCGCATCGAAACTTGACAAAATCGCCTTTTAGCATGACACATTTAAATGTTTGTTTTTTTTTTTAAACCTTGATGTATCCATATCTTTACTTTACACATTTTAGGTTCCAATTATAAATTAACAAACTTTTTTAAATATTTGTCGCGGTACTATTTCAGGATGTTTTTTTTAAAGCAATTCTTGTAAGCCTGGTACATTACCTTTTTATAAATGTTATATAATCAATTTTTTTTAATATTTTAGCGTTTTAAAGCAAAAGTTTTTTTTTTAATGTCATCCTGATAGACCTGTTCACAAATATCCAGTCCAGTAATTCCTTTGCTCCCAACACTGACAAGGCCACATCACGTATGTGACAAATTCCGTTTACGATTCCAATGGCCACGGTATGATATAGTAAGTGGGTGAAGGTTCGTACGACGATCACATACTAATGTGACAGCTACTTACTTGCGGGCTTCCTTCCGTTACGTGATGTCAAATTACGCGAATTATAAGATGAAGGGATTCAAAATTGGTAGGTTTATTTGATTATATTGTAATTCACTTGTGCTTACAATTGTATATAATACCGGGTTGTGATTGTACTACTGAGTGGAGACTTCTTTCTGTCTTTGCGTCGGCTAAAACATCTACTACGTATTGAACATCTACTACGTATTGAACAGCAACAAGACGTATCATTGCGTTTCGTGAAATAGGAAAAAGGTCTAGTTTTATATGTAGGTTTATCTCAATTTAAAAAACATGACCAAAAACACGAATATGTAATCTTCTTCTAAATTCCATATCGTATGGATCATTCTGAACTATTATCATTACTGATATGACGGTTATCATTGATACATCTATTAGTAACAATTATTTAACTATCTCAAGTATGCATTTAGAACGTTAGGAATCGCTGTGACTCTATTCACCTGTGGCAATTATTTATACCATTTACGCTAATACAAACTCAGGTATCTATGTTTTCTATAAAAATAAATTACAATTCTTCATTTTATGTGATTTAACTCTTCACCAACGGCTTTTCAGTATCGTACTGGGATTGCCCGAATAGTTCCAAACGAATAACGGTCTCCAATCAGATTATCTGATGATGATTTGAAACTAATGAATCGATCACTCTCGTAGTGAATCCATCTTACAAAATTAGAAGGACAAAGCACCACAATGCGCCTAAAAGGAACAAATGACAAATATCAACTACAGAATGGACAAGCAAAACATACAAAAGCGCTTTTCTAGTATTTTTTTAAGGATGATTCATAATTAAAAGATGTAAAGTAAAATCTCAAGATTAAAGACTCCGGTGAGGCCCGAAACTAGTAGGGCAATCCTAAGAAATACGCGTGAATAAGCCGTTGAATATTTTGAGTAAGAAGAGAATTGGAACAGTTAAACGGATTAATTTACCAAAATCAAAACTCAATTAAATGCATAACTAATACTCGCATGACCTGTATTATGCAGGAGTATACGTGTACACATAGTATGTTCACGAAATGATATAAATCAGGGAGAAATCATGTTGTTTCCCCGTCCGTTGCAGTGGAACCATTAAATAATAAGCTAGCAATGCAAATAGTTAGTGCATGAAATCAAACACATAATAACAATACGTAATCAGCATCTTTCCTTTTTGGTTGTGCGTGTAGTTACGTTACTATTTCAATGTGTATTACGTAATTTTTGGTAGTGTAAAAAATATGGTTTTCTGTTAACAATGTGCGCGACGTGTCCCGAATTTGATCTAAGGGTAGGTAAGTGTTTGTGTGATCCACGAATGTTTGATCTGAGTGTAGACTGACCGTGACACACAGATTAATCTTCTCAGTGCAGGAGTCGGTTATTTAAAAGGGCAAAAAAAGACACTCTATTTTGTATGCATTTAGTTTATTTCATTCTTTGTGTTTCACATAGTTATCATTTATTGGGAACTCGACCCATCTATCGTTTAACGCACTTCGCAATCTAGTGTCATTTTCTGCTGGAGTAATATTTTTGGTACTTAATGTGGTGTTTTTCCATACACAATGAAAAACTCTTCCTTTCTGTCTCATTATTTAATATTTTCATAACATTCCAAAAACCTGAACGATTGTCAGGTGTCGGGCAACTCAAAACATTTATAAATGTTCGAAAAACACGTCGTGTTGAAGTTTGGCAAACACATAACATGGAGTTTCCGCGTTTCCTTTCATATTTATAATAATATTAAGTATAGTGATACCTGTACTCTTGAGGTATTCGACATGAATGAATATTTGTGAGTAACACACTTTTAGAGGCTAACTGGAACCAATCGAACTTGTTGATTTACGCCCAATATTTTTACGTGACTTAGGTACAAATGCTGTTTTTAGAATGAAAGTAGTCTAAATGATATGAAAAACAAACCAAGAAAATAAGTTAATATAAGTATAATATCCAGAGTGGATGAAGCTGTGAACAAAAGCAATAGCATGAGTAAAGAGGAAAAATCGTAAACATTTTGGAAAAAAAAAATCTTAAAAATTCCAGTCTCGCCAACTCCAACTCACTTCCACTTCGGAACAAGCATTAAAATAGAAAAAAAAGGTTAGATCAATTTAAAAAAAACTTTGTCAACAAACAATATTGCAGTTTCTATTCCTAGGCTCATAAAAATTACCGATGACTTAGACTCGTAATTACACAAAACATAAACCTCGTAACACACTTAGAACTAATAAAAATCTAGACAACAACCAGCATGTCAAGCAGATGAGTCGTCCTTTGTCCATTACAACTGACGTTACATCGGTAATTAAAAATAAACAGCACACGCAATTGTTGTTGAACTCTATCGATAAACACCATAGGAATCCGACCCTTAGCAAGTAATCACAATACATTTGCAATCATAAATATTCATTTGGTTAAGTAATTTTCTAGCTTCACTTGATGGCTTTGTTTGATGAATGACTAAAAATATGGAAACATACAAGAAAAAATGCCTTAATAATGTAAATTTTATGAAAATACCAATGATCTGAAATGAAATTGGTACTAATATTATAAATATATGTAGTGATACATTGATAGTTTGTAAGTATGGATGATTATTTGTTACTCTCGTACGCAAAATTACTGAACGTATTTTTAGGATTTTTAAACAGACTATTTTTTTTGTAAAAAGTTGATGTTAATATCTTAGAACATACATACTAAGGTCAGGAAAAAATAACTTACAAATCATAATGAACTGGACGCAGACAAAAGCTGACAACAACAACAAAAAAGAATAAAAATAAGTACAAAAAGTATGGTCATCTGATTCCCATTCAAATAAACCATTAGGAGGCGTCAACGCATAACGAGTTGAATCTCGAAGTGTCAAACGAAACGTCATTATAATTCAGTCCGTCTGTCTAACTATCCTTCACACAGGTCACACCTTGAGGCCGAGTAATGCATGTTATTATGATAGACTCGTCACTCGCAAAATTTGACTCATTAATGTATCGGGAATTATGTTTGGACATTTTCCTTCTATGTTCTGATTGTTTGTTTCCTTGAATATGGTGTTTTAGATGCAGGTAATTAATATGTGGTTTGTATGTTCAGAACTTGAGTAAAAGTGATCTTTTGTATCAAAAAGTTCGTGACGTATTTGAGTTGAATCTATGATGAACATTGTAACGTTAATGAATAATATTTCGCGGTTCGTGTTCTATCTGAAGTTTACTTTTTTGCTAATTTTTTATTTGAGTATGTTAATTCACATCATGTTTCTATTATTTTCAGTATATGTTGGCATTAGTGTTCGCGGCAGTGACTGCCGCCCCTCCTGCCCCGCAGCGCTACCAACAGCAGCCTGCCTTACACCAAATCAACCCGTTAGTATTCTTCTAAGGCTTTATCATGACTCATCAAGTTTTTAACTTTATTTTTGAAAGGTTAACATTAATAAAGTAGGCTCATAGGTTTCCGACGTGGTTTCCATGAGGATCCCTTTAACACATCCTTGAGGAATTACTCACTGAGCCAAGTTTCTTTTATAATATCAAGTAATTTATTGCCTGAAAATGAACACATGTTTCTCTGAAACAAATGGAAAAAGCCCTTTTCAAAAATAACTTATCACCATAAAAGCAATATTTAATAGCTCTCCTTTTTCAGGTTGGATTACTATTTGGAACAATCAGTAGATAACTACTACAGACCATCGGAACAGAAACAAGGTTAGTAAACAAATCACAGACAGTCGAAAATGCCTTTTATGTAACTCGTTACATCACAGTGTGACATTATAAATATGACTGTTTATTATTTGCTACTTATAGAGTGTCCAAAGTTATTTTAACTGTTAAAATAAGTAGCTTTTCTCATCGAATAAAAGCCGTGATGTGCGTGACTAGCAAAGACAGATCATCTGACAGCTGAGGAGATACAATTTTACTGAAGTTTTTACGTGTCTCTACATTGATTTCAATTCACTCATAAAACGGTGGAGGAAAACTCTACAGTAACATGCCGTTGTGTAAATCACACACAAGTACGTGTGCATCGTAGTTAGAATGTAGAATATTTTTATAACGTCATCGACAATTACTGACTGGCAATGCGGTCTTTCCAAACAGGTTCGATCACAAACACGGGAAGCCTACTATTTAAAAATTACAGAAGAAAATGCATTATCACAAACTAATGACGTACCACCAACGTAGTACTTACACGAATGTTTTGTTCTCTTTCTTCACGGTTCTTAAAAACTAAAGTTAAAAAGGATAGGTACTATTCATTCAAATTGTTCCACAGTACCACTATTCCGGAGTAACTTGGCTTAAAAACATTATGACTATTTCAGCCAGTGCAAATGGGGCTCCATCTCGCTTGGAGTCTTTGGAGCCAGACAGTGAAGTAGAACTGGTGCCAGGAGTGCAACAGCCACAGCAGCCACCGCAGCAGGTAATGTTGGAAACATTTCTTCTTTAGACCATGACTAACGGAGAAATTACATTTATTGAATGGAAATGCTGGATATCAATTGAGGACACAGACTAAAAGTAAATTGCGCCTTTCAGAATGAAATAGCAACAAGTTGTGTGCCGATGAATGTGAGAGGCGCCTAAGAGACTTCATAGTATTTTTCGAATCTTAGGATTATTTACCAACCTAACTGGGCAGCGGGATTGCCCGAATGGGTTACCGCGGCGTAGTACACGAGGAAGGAATATGGGTGGGGTATAGTCCGCAGACGTTTAAAACTCCATTCCACTCAGACTAAAACGTCATTCGATGATTGCTGATCCGAACAAAATAAGGATTAAATTGAAATTAAACTACTTTTACGGATTTTTTCGCGGTTTAATTTTAGATTTTAGTTCCCGACGTTTCGAAACCTTTGCAGGTATCATGGTCACGGGCAGACTGAGATAGCGTTCGTCGTGACAGAAGAACATCTATCAACTAAAATCTAAAATTAAACCGCGAAAAAATCCGTAAAAGTAGTTTCATTTCAATGTCTAACATTCGCGTAAACCTAAGAAAAAGGATTAAATTCCAAAACGGTGGAGATTTAGTTAAACCATATTTGTTTTCAGAATCCAGTAGCTCCCAACGTGCCTGGTCTTGTTCCTGGACAAAGAGTGTTCATAGTGCACATGCCAGTGCCTGGATACAGGTAATGGTGCTTAATTTCAAATAAAAATCTCTACCAACTGATGTTCGATATGAGAAGTGGTTAATATTGTTCGGATATTTTAGGTAATTCATTTCACACATCTTTGTTTCTAGTCCTGGAAGTATTGGAGGATACCAGCCTGTGTACATTGTGGCTGCAGCTCCTCAAGGAAACAATAGATTCCCTGGCAATGGTATGTCCAGACGATCCTTTATACTATTTTTATTGTTTAATACCTCTATTGTTTTATTCCTAAGTTCACCCGATGTTGGGTTGACTTATGGGATAGGAACACTAATAGGTTACCACTCAGGTTACCACTCACCGGAGATATTTTACTCTACACGATGTTGTCAAGAACGACAATTTGATAATTTTTCCACAAAAATGTTAATATGTCATCGAAGTGTCGTTTTAGAAAACCTTCGATAGACAGATGTCAGCTTATGTGTTTTAGAAAGTACCGGGCTGACAAGTGTATTTGTGTATAGCTGAGTTAAATATCGACACTCTTATTAAATATAATTTAAATATTGTTGTGGTGGTTTTGCGTCCCTTTATACTGTATGCACGAGTTGCAGGTTCCATCCCAACGCATTTAAAAACACAGTATAACTTTCCAAAATTTAAATGCCCTTTCTTAATTTAAGAAGCCACGGACAACATGCGACATATGGTATTTTATGTTTATCCTTTTTCGACAGGCTACCAAAACACAGTTCTTCTAGACCCGTCAGGCCAGGGCGTGGTGTCACCATTTGTAGGATACCCGAGAGGTCTGGTGCAGCCTCAGCTATTAGGCGCACCGCTGGCGTACCCCAACAGGCCTTACGACCTCGTCTACCAAGACCCTGGACTCGCTAATGGGTAAGCTAGTACGGAGTATGACCAAAAATAATATATGTCGATACCTGACGGGGATTCTTCGAAACCGCCCAAAAAAAACGGATAGTGTGTCATCACAAAAAACATGTTGGGTCAAAGTTAGTCTAAATTAGTAACAACTTTGAAAATGTGAAATTAATTTAAGTAAATTAACATCAAAACCTGAACAAAAGACGTAGCTTTCGCATATTCTTAAACGACAAGTATGAAACAATCAATTTTACCTAGACAGACGTTTCCAATAAAATTGTTTTCAATTATCTATGAATGGAGTGGAAACAACGATTTATTGCCCAAACATTCAAGATTTAACGGTTTAAACTTTCAGTTTTAAAAGAAATATTTAATGGTGATAACTATGAACTTTCTATTTTCTTCAGCTTCATTTACTTTAGTGTGTTTTGTCAATTTCTGATACTAACATAATTACACCAGACTACAGATTTCTAAATATACACTTTTTTATTTATTCAAGAGCTGGACAGCCTCTTCAGGGAGACGCGGGTAGAGGACCCATCCATTTCTCCCAAACAGTCGGCCTCCAAGGACCAATCAACCCTGCTGCCTACCAAGGACCCCCCGCCCATCTTGCCCATCTCGCCCAACCAGGACCAGCACAAAACAATAGAGTCGCTAATGGTAAAATCCATTATAATTAAAAATAAACTCTCCTTAATAAAATAATGAATCAAATATCTTGAAGGTCCTTAAAATATGTGATGTTATTGATAATAGAATGATGATCGTTCCAGTTGCTCCAGCCCAGTTAAAACAAAGTCAAGGAGGCGAAGACACCAAAGAAGCAGTTGAAGCCAAACCAAACAGACCACAAGCACTGACACGAAACAAGGCATAGTGATAATCGACACAAATTAGTTTTACTTTGTTAAATCGATTTACAATCGGATACCATCGAACAAATAATCGATTCGAAAAGAATTAAATTGTTTTAGTTTTAAAATACCTAATGCAAATTATGACAGTTTTACATTTGTAAGTTAGTTACCAAATCATAAAAGCAATGCAACATAGTTATCTACTTATATTTATTATGAAAAATAAAATAAATGTTTGATACGTAAGTAATTTTTATCAATAATCGCACCCAATCCACTTTGTACAGACATCCCTAATACCTACATGTACCTATACACATGTATTTATTAAATGAACTCCTACGTCCCATCACTAAGCTCTCTTAATTCTATAACCCGTTCTCCCTCACTTAAGCAAATACAGATTTCCAGTAAATTCCTTAGGAAATCAGCGCTAACAACCGTACAACAGATATGGAGCGACATCGCCCTACTAACACCAGGACCGGTCGCTTTCCAGTGTAATAAATTATCTTGAATCGCGAATTACGCTGCTATCTATCAGATTAGTGACTGGTAACACAAGTAAAATTGCCCGAGATTTATTATCAGCACCACTCTCCTAACTGGGTGAAAAACGGATACATTAAATTGTCAACTTCATTGAATCGCACGCAACAAGATTTAGTGTTGGATTCAGACTTTCAATATTCCAAGCGCGTGCATGTTAATTAGTGGTCGTTCATCAATCTCCAATAAGCTTGCAGACTGCAAGCTATAATTTTTGGTCCTTCAGTCCAATAACGGGATTATTAAATATGGTGTTTAATAACTCTATCCATACGAAGTCCTTCTTACATCCGATCAGGAAAGTCATCATTCAAAGAATTTGAAACAGTCGTAAATCTGGTCCTTAGGTACAAGAACCGATAGTATTTATGTCAGTACCACATATTTCCTAAGCTTGTATTTAAGTGACTAAGCTGCCGCCTGCGCAGCTGTCCAGTTCACTGTAATGCATAAAATAATAAATGTAAGTATAGAGTATTTTAGACGATTTTCTAAAATGTTAAAGATAAAATTAAATGACAATTATGAGGAAAATTATCGAACAAATAGCTCGTTTGAAAATAAAACTGCCAAATAATGTTTTCGACATTCAGCACGTTCTCTCAACAATAGCAGAATCTTCGATTCCTAAAAACACCAACAAAGAAGAAACTGTTTTCAAAACCAGAACGAACTTTCCATATTCACCCGAAAACGAAAGTGTCGAAAAACTCGTTAGTGCCGAAACTTGACGGTCAGGAATCCATATATTATCCATAAAAAAGGCATTTATAGCCAACACTTCCTGAAGTGAAATTGTCGCTATTAGCAATATTAATACTTCCTTGTGGTATCTAAGTTTTATCTGCAAAACTGCTACCGTTAGCACTTAAGCTGCATTTTATCGTCTCTAACGGAGCCTCATCCTGTGGTGGCGTCCAATCCTATAAAGTATAACGTAGACCAACAAGCTTCTACATCCCTTGAATTACAACTGCGCCCTTCTACCTTTCCAAATACAGTTCAATTTTCATTACCAATTACTTTTATGACAGCAAAACCAAAATTGCAACTTCCAAGAATGGTTACCAGTTTATGATCTCCAAAGGAATCGGACGTATAATTATGGCCAATTGGAAATGTGATTGGACATAAATAACGGATAATTGACTCGAGATGGACGTGGACGATTTAATTCAATTAAATTGTAATGTAGTTTCAATTATAATGTGTTCTATCATCAGTCTTTCGTGAGCTGTTTTTGCTTTACGTGTGAGAAATGATTTATGGAACGCAATACTTAAGTTTTTTTTGGGAGTGACAATATTGCATCTTCTGCTATACTTATCTTGTAGTTAGTTCGATAATGTTTCAGATTTGAGATGATTGATGATATAAATAATTGTACTTTGACTGAATCACAAATGAAAACCTACCTACATGTTTTTTTGAAAATGAATAAATCCAGTATCTTTTCTTCGTACCACAAAGATTCACACACGTTAACAACGTTAATAAGCATGAAACGTGTCTAATCAAAATACGCATTAACCTCGCCAAAATAAAAGCTACAATTTGTTCTAGCTAATTGAGCATCGAAATTTCTATCATTATCTACAAATAAAAGTCGAGAACAATAGCAAAAAGCCCACAAACCGCATTTTGTTTATTTTCGTTGACCTGCATTGTAGTGGCCTTGATACTGCATCATTATATTACTATCAATCACATGCAAGAGTTGATTATGATTGATGTCTGTAAATATGATTTAAAACTACATGTGCATTAATGTGCATAGTACACAACTTTTTTACATTCAAAACTAGTCCTTAAAGCTTTAGAATAAGATCCACTACAGTCGCACCGCATTGACATCATCACACAAACGTCTTTTTATTTACATTTTAATGGTTGAATGAAAACCATTCGAGATTGAACTATCGCTGTGTACGCGGACACTTCAGTCGAAACAAATGTTGTGAGCAACACGCATCAACGCAGATCATCAAATTTTGGGCATCAGATAATGATGACTCACTAGAATTAAGATGGAATCGCTTTCCAAAGGAAAGGTGTCGAGAGATCGTTGCAATTATCAGGCGTTCGGTACGATGCGAGGCAATTATGATCTTTTTGCCGTGGACCCGTTATCTTGGCTTAGATGCGCGGCAAAAACGCAACTGGCGCAGTGTGGAGTCTTTCGTCGCCGTGGGCGCACGCTACCGCCTCGCGAACTCACTGTAACACTATGTCACCCCGGGCTCTGTTCGTACTCGTCGCTATAGCCTGCGCCACACAGGCAGCGGCCCGGCCGGTCAAGAAAACCCTCAACTTCAACATGTTTGTGCTACGGCCGAAAGAAGGAGCGAGCGACAGATTCCTGCTGTCTACAGACGGAGTATCCAGGTTTGGGCCAATACTGGAGATGTTCGTCCAGCGCTTCCAAGGTTTGATGTCAGTGAAGCTGCCGCAGGAGCAGGCTAACGGCGCCTCAACCGGCATGTCTTCAAGAGTGGTGCCTATGGGGAACAACGCTGAGAATGAAGTTGACGGAATGCAAGAACCAAAAATGCCTGGTATCGTGGTGCGGCCCTCACGTACTAAGCCAGGTACTTACGAAGTTGAAATAGACATGGTGGTTGACGACGGCCAGCCCGATGACAAGCCGAAGTAAGAAGACCAAGTTTTAGTGGTTTCGACCAAAAAAGCGTAAAAACCGTTTCCATGGAAACAGTAAATAGGTACGACAATATTGTAAAGCGTTCTACTTACAGTTACATAAATAATATTTTCTTAATAATATTAGTGATGTAGCGTGTTGTTAATGTTTTTCTACGAGTAATCGATTTGTTGATTGTCAAAACATCGCCACTTCTGTATATTTGGTTCGGTAGTATTAGTTTTGTGATATAAGTTCTGCATTTATTAATTTAATATAGTCGTTAAGTAAAAGTCGTAATATTATTTATTGTGTTTATTCTTGCCATATCATTAAGGTTTAGATATCGTAATAAATTATTTTACTAAATTATACTTATCTTTCGACTCTCCTTTTCAGCTAGTCGAGTCTGGCCTAGCTATGAAATTTTTATAGTTTATTATTACTTTTCACGTACTTTTTTTTTCTTGTATATATTATTTTACTTTTAATTAGATTGCTTTACAGGCTGGATGCATTTTCCCATTAAATTTAAAGTTCTCATTGCCAGATGTAGATTGATTTAGTGCTTAATTTAAATGTCAGTGATGTGTGTACTATGATAGCTTGGTAATTCTGTCAAAATCTTGCTGGACATCGGCAATTAAACTGAAAAAAGGTTTCATTTCTTGTTGACCATGCAGAATAATTACACAATTTGTTAACTTTTTACAAATCACTAAAACCATTGCCATGTTTAAGGTTACCCTTATGTTAACACTTGAAATAAACTTGTGTATTTGCAGTCTTAATAGGCAGAAGAAAATAAGTTTTAGAAACAACACCCATCAAAATCACCGTACCAACGACTGTTTTTACAGAAAATAAAATCCTTAATAATTTTAGCTACCTTGCTATTGAGATACAGCCTGATGATAGCTGTAAAGACAGACGGCGGTGACTTATTAACATTCCTCGTTTTTATTGGGCCATAGATCAGCTGATAGTAATTTTGTATTCAAGGACCAAACTTTGCTCTTGGTTTTTCCAGAAAGGAAAAACTTATTATTCAAACACGTTATTGAGATATGATTGATTGATGATTTTGATGATTAGAGTTTTATTTAAACACACTTACTATGGGAGCATGGAAATCGAAAAATTTACATTTGAAACTTGTATCAAATATACACAACCTAACAAACAATAAAGCTTATAAACTCACAAGCCCTGTAACAGTTAGCAATAAATAACAAAACAGCATCGCTGCGGTTACAGATAAGCAACGCAATAACCGCAATGCTTTAACGGGAGGAGCAGTTACAAAGAAAACCAAATAACTCGGGAACCGTGGTTACGAAGGAGGTTATGTATTACATTGTTAAAAGAGGTCTGTATCAAAGTTCTGTCATCTAAACTAATATATAAAGCTGAAGAGTTTGTTTGTTTAAACGCGCTAATCTCAGGAACTGGTTCAAATTGAAAAAATATTTTTGTATTGAATAGACTATTCAATATTCATCAAGGAAGGTTTTAGGCTATATACCATCACCCTGCGACTAAAAGGAGCGAAGATACAATGGAAAATGTGGAAAACACAGGGCAGGTATAAATCATTACTACTACTGATATCGCGGACGAAGTTGCGGGCAACAGCTAGTAGCATAAATAGGTTATGACATCGTCACTAGAGTCTAGTGGTTAGAGGCCCTGACTGCTATACCGAAGGTTGTGGGTTCGATTCCCATCCCATAATTGAGTGTCTAAGTGTCATTAATCTTGATTAGTTTAAGACTAGATAGACTTGTGTGAAGTTTTGAAATATTATTATGAGTAATGTGGTAAAAAGGGTTTTGAGAATAGAAAAATAATAATAATAAAATCTGAAATCAAAACAAAAGAAAACTCTCATCATGAGCATTAGATTCCGTTTTTTTACATTTCGGTATTTTAAAGCTTCAGTTTCATGATTATAGTTTTTATAAGAATGACGGGATTTATGTTCCCGTGGGATCATTTTTAATGTAAACGGTAAATAATAACGCAGACCATTCACAGCTAACAAATTACTTTTTGACTAGTCAGAAAAGCCCTTATAAATATTTTCTTTATATACTAGATTATAGCTCCAGCAATATCTCAAACCTCATATAGAGTTAAAGGCCCAAACCAATAAAATTTAATATCTAAGTATTACACAACGTCATCCCGGATATCAAGAGCTAATATCGCAGTTTCCAGTGCCGGCCAGTAATTACTCGGAGTAAGTACGATGGAAAAGGAAGGGCCACATTATGATAATATCGAGATAAGCTAATGCTTCACGTATTAACGGTACTTGAGGTTACTTAACATCGGTCAAGTGAAGGCCTGTAGGAAATAGTTTTAATGAAATTATATTGAAAGTATAGAGGAGATATTTCGAATGTGATTTTTCTTTTTAGTGATTATGACGAAAGGAATATTTACAATTTTAATATTTCATATTAATGCAGTAAGCTTATTGCAGGCGAAAGCCTGCGAGTGAGGTGGAGCAAATTCCATCTTTATCTCGCCATATATTTTTTTAAGAATTGATTCTTGTGAATAAATGTTCGCCGCTTCGTCGTAATTAAAATGAAGCCAGATTACCGTTTATTTCTTTAGAAAAGTATTTATATTTGGATACAAAAGCTTACTTATTTTTATTGTACCTTCAGAATACGCACTTTTATCTTTAACTCAATTCCTATAACCAGTGCCACTTACAGTGATGCAAAGATTCTAACTATTCTTTCTTGCAAGCTTTTAGCGTACCTAAAGACAATATAGTAACAATGTTTTATGTGCCCAAAAACACCAAACTTTCGATTTCGATTTTCATTTTAAGGAACTCGAAAGTAAGTAGGAATAAAGGAAGTCAAATCAAAAGTTTTTATTTAAAGTATGCTGTTTATCAGACACTTAAAAAAATCCAAAATCCAGTCATAGAAGAGCAAAGAAACAATCAACTAAAAATATCTATTTAGCTAACCAACACACTATACAGTATTTGGTCCCTCTCGTTAAAACAACATTTGCATTGCACCAGTAACGTATAATCGCTTATGTAATACCAGGAATAATACACGAACAGTAAGAAGCAACTGCACATAACGGACTCTAGGTATCTGAGAATACGCACCCGACGCTGCACGCACGCATCATGCATTATAATTTCTTGCATAGCAAACGTCAAGTCTTGGACAATTTATGAAGAGATATGTGAACTTTTTGGTTTGTCTTGTACATACCGAGAAATAGTTACAGACAAGTAGAAATCCGATATCAATATTTTTTTGACAACGAAATTGATTTTTGTTTGCTATGCCACTTAGTTTTTCATATCTTGCATTGAACTCTATAACTAACTCTTGCTTATCTTATGTTTCTAGCTTCCAGCTACCCGAGAAGTAAATTTCCATTGAAAATCAATTAAGTCTGTGCACATTAGAAATCATACCACTCCACTGTAATCTACCCGTTTATATCTCTTCCGATGCCTCATATAAAATATTAATAAAAAATGCACACTTAGCAGAATGGAGAGTCACTACGCTAGATGCACTGTGAGCGACTTGTCGCGAGTTCAATCCCCGCACAGGACCAAAATTTGAGGGATTCTGAAATACTTGTTTAGAGTCGGGAATTATTTATGCCTGGGACTTGAATGTTTGAGAAATCACCACACAAAAAATCCTTTTGATCCTTCACGAAAAAACTCGCTATAGACTCTACCAAGCATCGTACACAAAATGCGTATGTACTAATTGAAAAGCTCCCAATCAATAATCGCATTACAAATAATGATAGAAACGCTTTATACGGACGTATCATTAGGCTCAATAAACTTGCATCAGAGACTCAACTCATTACTGTCTACCTTTATTTGTTCGGCAACATGATCATCATGGAACCCGTTCCTGAGCCTACAATTAGTTACCAGATCATTATCGAGTTACTAGCGCCATCTAGTTTAGTAGAATTAAACTTGTGTAATAATTTCGTAAGAGGATGTTTTTTCTTTATAGGTTAAAATATGAGCATTACATGAAGAAGTTATGTATTTGATTGTTTGTTGCAATTAAACTAAGGGCATTCAAGTGTTTTTCTTTTTTTATATTTCGTTGGTAGTCAAATGAAATTGCTCGTTGATTACCTTCAAGTACGCCAACAAAATATCCACTTTTCAACTAGCCATAATACTGTACTATAAACGAAAAAATCTTCGCCTAATATACCTCTAGTTCTACCTCTAACTCTTCATAATCTGCATAATCGAAAACTATGTTGGAGTCACTTGTATTCAGCATCATTTACAGTATGGAGCAACTCCCTACCTGATCAGAAGATTTGAGCATTGATCACCACTAACTCGCTGGGTGTTGGGTATTCCATGTCCCATTATTTGGATCCATGCTTGATGTTTGAGGATGTTTTCCTTCACCGATCTCGTAAAGAAAGTACAAGCTCAAACCATTTTCTATCTCAAAGATACAGCTTTTGTAGAGGAAGTTATGAAGAGGGCAACAAACTAAAATCCGATCAGGCATAAGAAGTTTTGCATAGCACCTATTCAAAAATTACCATTCTTCACTAATTACAAATTACCATAATTATTCCGTTTGAAAATTATAGTCAATTATACTATTTGTCACTTGTATAACTGTTTTCTTAAGTTGTAATGAAATGTAACGGTACTACAATGATTACATACACATTTGTAATTAGTACCTATTAATTTCAAAACTAAGTACTCATAATATACTTAATGTAATAAATGTTAATGCTCATGTGATTGTATGAAATCCTATTAAGAACAGTAGTGATGGTCTGTTGGAAGATAGAAACATCCATAAGAGAATATGTTGTAAGTATTTGAAATATTGCTAAAGATAAGGAATCGATTAAAATGTATACGGAGTGTTGCAAAAATACTTGGTTATTATATTAGATATCTCTTTATTTTTTTCACTATTTAAATGTAATATTTCACTAATTCACGAGATATTTTCCTTCACCTTTTGCAAACACACTTGTATGCCTAAAGTATTAGTGGGATCCCGCATCCGAACCAAAATACACACATTAACCATAGTATATTTTATATTGTCTCTTAATCGACATGTTGAAACTTTTCTTGTAGTTCAAAATATTTTATTCGAATCGTTATCCTACAAGTTTTTTTTATCTAGGCCACTCTGTCTTTGCTGTGCAAAGGAAATCCAAAAATCCTTCCACGATTCTCTGTTCTGAGATACATGGAACCAGCCCGTCTCGCCTCAATCAACAATTTCATATCATAACTTGACACCGTAACAACTACTTAATATCCAAATCAGGGTGCTATCCATCTTAATTTTTAGCAACTAAGTACCAGTGTCAGAGAAGATCAGGTCGTCAGAGGGGAGACGTCTTCTAAATCAATCTCCTTAACGACGGGCAAAGACGTACAAATCACACCTGAACGTGCCTTCTGAATACTGAGGAACTAGTTTCGACGATAAATGGTAACCCATTCACGGACCAACAGTGCTGAGTGATGAATAACTCTTGCGTTACTAGGCACGAGCGTCTCTATAACATAATATCCTCATTCAAATGTTTTTGAATTTAAATTTAAATAAGGATAAATATTATTATGTCTAACTGCTGCTTAGTCGGAAGACACCATTGTCTGGCTCAAAACAAAAAGAAAAAATTATACAATGACTCCTAGTAGATACTCGCGGAATTTATTTAACCCTTTCTTTCCCCAAGTCGGGTCTACACGTCCAAAAGTTGTTACACTTAAATCGAATTGCAAACTTCTTTATTGATTTGGAGTGCGATTACTATTCTTACCGTAGTTCGTAATTCTTTTATATAACTTTCACGTAGATCGCATGTTTTTCAACTTGACAGCTGCGTAAAGTAAGACTTCTTATCGGTTCCTGGATTATTTTGTCTGAAGTAACGGGAATCTGATCGGATAAAATTTGCACAGTGAATTTAAATTTGTGGTAACCATTTTTATGCAGTGATTGCGACAAAATTTATACATCATCGAGAAGACTACTAGAGGTTTTACTGGCATTAAAGGACTCTACAATTAAATAAATCGTGTTAGTAAAATTAACCTGCTTACTAGTGAAAATGAGAAGGGAAAGGGTTCATTCTACTGGAACGAAAACAAAATGATAATTGGTATTATAATTATTAACGCACCTTTTATAACAATGAACCCCAAAAAAGAAAGCAATGGCCGCAAGGTCAGGGCTTACAGTCAGTAGGTCGCTGTCACAGAATGAATAATAACAGCCGGCAGAACGCACAAACATACATACACATCCTTACCGCAAGACAAACGGACGTTACCGCACTTCCTTGTCTAATAATTAAAAAGAAAAATTTGAAATAAAATTTCGAATTTCTTGTGCTGTGGGGCTTAGAAATAGTGCATTCATCCTGTATCAAATCGATAAGGAATCACGCGTGACATAGATATTTGAAGAAAACTTGATAACAGACATTCAACCTCTTAGTCTTCTGACCAAGAAGACTACTGAGAACATCGGAGATAAGTAAACAAATCATATAGAAAACGATATTGTGACGTCATGAAGAACTGTGTGAAGATGAGTTACAAGGTGGTAGTAGTGTTGTACTTACAAATCGCTGCGATGTTTAGTGCTCCAGTACAGCTGCAAGTCATGCCAATGCAGTACGGGATGCAGCCTCAACTGCCTTTCCTGAAGAACATGGTGCCAAATATGCAAGCTCCTTCTGCGTAAGTACTCTCTTGGAAAATTCAAATGAAAGTTTCTTTTGTGAACAATTTTAAGAAACGAACTATGTTAATTTGAAACTATTGAATTTCAAACAAATAATGCAATAATCGCTAAGCTGTTGGCGCAACTTCGTCTACGTTGACATGAAGATACTATTTTTTTAATCGAAGTTGTAGTTTTAGGGGACTCGCATCTTCTCACTCGCATTTTTGTAACATATTTAATTACTTTGCGCTTAACAATAATAGCGTGATTATATATAGGTATCACATAGCCTTTTTCATTAAATAGACAGTCTAAAGTCGTTTTTTTTATCGATCCTGAGATAAAGGCGTTCAAACTAACCAACAGACGCTTCAGCTTTATAATACATATAAGTATATTACAAAGCTAAAGAAGAGTTTTGTTCATGTATAGATTAAAATAAATACTCTGTTCGGTCGTAAGTCTTGCAATAAATTCACTTTTGTAGTCTTCAAAGATACCTGGGGTTAGAGCTAAAAACTAATATTTGTTGTTGTACTGTTAGTCTATTTTTTCAATGAAACTGTACTAACAAGTCGAGAGGCGCGGTTTCTTAGATTACACACAAACACATTCCACAATTTGTCACACTATAAGGCCTACGTTAAGAATGTTTAAGCAGGAAAAAATGTACCCAAAAAATTCCATCTCATTACCCCTTTAAAAATGTTGTTTGTCTAATTATGTTCATGCTAAAGTACGGTACGAATAGTTAGTCAACCATTTAAAACAATTTTTATTATAAGTTCATTTATAAAAAAATAAGGAGCACTAAAAGAGAATGTCATCTAGTTTTTCAATTTCGAGAAGGTGAAGCTTCAATTTATATAAAAACTTTGTCTTGTTTGCCTAAAGTACGGTAATATTAATAGGAGTTACTTCTGTACAAGAGCAAGATGTGAACATGAATCGATGAATGGAGAGATGATAATAATAACAGCTTTAATTAATTTAATGTCCAAGTTTGCAGCAAATATCTAAATAATTAAACTCGTAAGAGGTAGTTATCCGGCCATGTGATCTATTCTTCTACTCTTAGTATTAAAATTAAAGCATTAAGAATAACAATATCCTTACTATCTTTCAGATATCCACAACAGCCATTAATGTTCCTTCTGCCAAACGCCGCACCCAAATCAGATGCAGACACCAGATATGTAAACCTAAACGAACCAGAGAATAACAGTCTCAAAATAAACGCTGGCCATATAGATGAAGGCAAAGACGCCGTAGTCATTGATGCTATTCCAAAAGCTACGGAAGCTGAAACACGAAATGCAGTCGTATACCTTCCGGATGAAGGTAGATTTTCGATCGGCCAAATTATTTCGTACATTCCTTTTTTACCTATTGAAGTGAATGTACCTGATACCATATCCTGGATTACTAGCATTCTGACTGGAGGATGGTTCAGGCCTCAAAACCCACCAGCTAGTGTTGGTAATGTCAAGCGGCTCTCTAATGCTCCCGTTCCTGTCATAGTGGTACCGTACCCAGCACCAATGCCACAGGTTTGATTCAATGGAACGATTGGAGCGAGGAAGACTGATTGTAAATTATTGTAATGTAAGTTTATCAAGAGGTAGCTAGCTGGTTTTATTGGTATCGTGTTGTCAATAAATGTAGTATTTATTTCAGTGATTTGTTTTCTTTACGATTCTATGGTAATAGAAAGAATATTAGAAATCTTATTTAATTTTTTCTTAGTTGTCTTGACCAATGAGTGTCATATTTAATTAACTAATATTGAATATCGTTTACTCGTCTAAACTGCAAGCACGAAATTAAGAGGTATAGGGATGTAGAAAAAGAATTCATGTATGCAAAATGGTTTATTATTAAGAAATAATCATTACAAATTGCTGTTTTACTGAGGCCTTAAATAATTAAACATATAATTAAACATTATATATTTTACATTAAACCTAAGACGTTATGGTAACAAATCTTAACTTTAAAAAGGCTGAGTTCAAGAGTCTAACCAGAGGTGACAGAATTGGTATTAATTGATTTAATTTTATAAAAATATGGTTACACTTTCAAACTGCAACCAAGCTGCTAAAATTTTCATTAATCCAAAGTAGTTATAAAAATATTTGAACAAACAAAACTACAAATCATTAATATTACTTTCAAAACTAAACCTACTTCGGACTAAAAGGCGGTGCAATAAACTCGCTCCTAAAATGGCAACACTTACAATACAAGCCGATAATCTAACGACAAAACATTTAGTACACCCGTAATTATGTCACGGATGTCATACAAACTGCCTCATTAGACTATCAGCAAGCTAAGGGGCAATAAAACTAATATCTTGATGGCCGATTTTGGTTTCAACCCATTGAACTATTAATAGGCGAAACACATAGAAAGACTAGAAAGTTTTGTATCAGTTACGGTCTAAAATGGTCTGCACTTTTACTGGTAAAGTGAATAAAAACGAAATTGATGCTCATTGCACTCGAAATTCTAAACCAAAATGTTGAGTTGTGGTTTAGGTCTCATCAAAACTTCTGGCCGTAACACACTTTTGGACAAAACATTAGTATCAAATAAAGTTTTGCTCAGAAGTGTCAGTTGGGTTGCTTATTGGCCGTTAACGCCAACGGTGTCGTGGTCAACTGGGTAGCCGTCAGCATTCAAGTCCTTCTTGGGGACGATGATGGAGACCGGGTAGGTGAAGCTGTAGAAGAATCCGTGAGGGGGACCCTGGAAACAAGATATTCAAGATTAATGACAAATATCATAATTTTTTTGAACTATTCTTCAGTCGTTGGTTAACTTAAGACCCCTTAAGATAAATAGGGCACTTCTTATCGAAAGTATGAAGTCTTAACGTAGGGTCACTGTGCAGCAACATCCAACCCTTCGAAAGTCGGTACCTTTAAAGTGCCGCAAGATGACAAAAAACTTGTACTGAGATTATTTTCCGAGAATAAGCTTTAAAATGATCATACATTGATATGAGAACTCTTTTATTTTTAAAATGAAATACAACAACACTTACGGTTGGTTCTGGCTCTTCATATTTGCCTTCCTCAGTTTCCTGCTGACCGTACTGTTTCTGTTGACCGTACTGCTGCTGCTGCTGCTGTTGACCATATTGTGGCTGCTGCTGCTGCTGACCATACTGCTGTTGTTGACCGAACTGTTGTTGCTGGCCGTACTGTTGGCCTCCCTGGTTGTAGGCACCGCTTTGAGCTTGCGCGTAAGCGAGGTTCTTGCCTTCACGAGGCTGTTCCGCAGACACTACGACTCCGTTCAATTCAGAAGCCTGGGCCTCGTAGGGCTGGTACTGGCTGAAAAAAGAAAATAGTTCGTAAATATTGATGTCATTGAGCTATACTAATTAATTTGCGAATATGTGTACCGTTATTTGACCAATGAAGATGCAGAAAATATATTGCGACGAATTCAGAAAATACTTAGGACTGCTTAATAAATTCACATCCATACACACATTCAACAAGTTTAATAAATTCTTAAATGATGTTTAGAGGATATGGCAGTAATAGCCAATTAAAAACTGATTTCACTGTTACAGAGCATACAAATAGTTACGATTGTTACGAATAGCAAATTTTCAATTTATGAAAATGACACTTCAAGTAATTCCATAAATGTTATTGATCTAATTCGGTCCGAATGGGAACTAAGATCACAATAAGTCTTACTTGTAGTTATTGTTGTAGTTTCCTGCCGGTGGTGGAACGGTAGGGGCTTTGGAGTTGGCTTCAGCTGCCTCTTTCCATGCCTTCTCGAAAGCAAGACGAGCTTCCCTAAGGGCGGGAGTCTCTTCAGCGGGCTTCAGCTCAACCTTAGGGATGTTGTCTTCTTGGTGGAAGCCTTCGCTGTCAGCCCAGTAACGGACCTTGAAACAATTAATTTGATAAGTTACCAGGAGTTGTTTGCAACGAGACTAATGAAAATGGCAAAAATAAAGGGCAAACCAAATCGATTTTGAAAATTACCAACTGCCTAAGAAACTCACACGAATTTTTTTTTGGCTAGTCCATGTTCATATGAATGAAGCCTATAAATAACAACGCTAAAGAAAAAAACAAGCATTGGAAATGCCATCCGATACCAATATTTGGGTGTTATATTTCAAGGTGCTAACTAGTGCTATTTCGTGTCAGACATAATATTTGTTTTATCTAGATGCAAATATGATGATTTTAGACGATGCGTATATTTCTAGACTTGTCAAATATTGACTACCGCAAAATTTGGGCATAACGAGAAAATTAATCAGCTCTAAATATAATCTTGAACTACACTTCTTATATGGTTAGTCGTGAACAGTAAAATAATATTATCGTCCTTGCACTATTCAGTAAAATCAGTATAAAGATTTTTTTATCAAGTTCACTTCTTTAAGAGACCCGTACCTTGATAAGATCGTTGCTGCTTCCAGCCTTGTAGACATAGGATCCAGACACAAGACCGGAGCCCTCACGGTTTTCAACCTTCGAGGATTCGGGAGTTTCGTATCCATAGGCGTATTGACCTAGACCGTCCTGGCCGTGGTACTGGGCGGCGTTGTAGACCTAAAAAATTAGATAATAACAGGTTATTAGAAGGAAAAATAACTTTGAATAAATCTGTTGAACTGGGTGCTACTAAAGTGAAGTCTATTTTGGATGACGATATAGATATTCAAGTCCATTTTGATCAAAGATTTGGATTATCACAACACGTTTATACAATAAACTCGCACAATTTTCTACTTTTTTAGAACTTTCTGGAACTGTTTTATACGAATATTTGTGGATTAAGGACCTACCTCTTCAACGTAGTCGTCTGTGTTCTGGATCTCCTGTCCATTCTTCCAGTAGTGGCCGAGGGTAGGGCCAGCGTCAGCTGCACGAAACCTAGGGTCATCGTAACGGACCTGGAAATAAAGAAAAGTAAGATCCTTTTACTAATATGTTTCATCAACCAAACCCTGTCTTTTGCTAAGTCCTGTCAAACCCACATGACCCAAATACCTGCCTATCAGTATACAGTATCATGAGTATTAATATATTGGAAAATTCTCGTGTGTATTTTGATAATTTTAATTTCGTTAAAGATCTATGCAGTCAAAACCGACTGGTACTTTTTTTTTTTAACCAATTATCGTTGTTTTCAAATAAAGTGCTACGTTTAAATCTGATTCTTAGTTGCTTCTTCAAGCTACATATTATTGGCCTTTAAAAAGGTTCCATTTTCTTAATAATTGGGTTTAGGCTTACTAGTGGCAGGACAGCGGTGCGTCCAGACAGCGATGGTGAGGTGAAGGGCAGTGACTTGAGGTACTGCTGCGCCTCCTCAGGCGTGATGTCGTTCTGAAGATGAAGTTGTTTTGGGGCGCGCTTGACGCGATCGCCACCTGTAAAACAGAAAAAAATTATTAGTTTTTATGTTTTTTAGTGCAATTTATTTTAGAATTATAGCGAGTTTAATTTTTGGTTTTCGGTTGCCCTAAATTGTGAAGATAAGGGACTACCTATGAAAATTGAAGAAGGCTCTTAAATTATCTCCATGATTAAGTTTGCGTCACTTTTAGTAAATATTGAAAACGATTCCGAATCTATTTTAAAACGTCCGAATTCGGTAAAACTATCTGCATATTCACAACCA